>NW_013665670.1:143348-150275 GCF_000517525.1 Limulus polyphemus | reverse complement strand
GAAAGTCATTATATGTTTAGTATAAATTGAACATAATTTTTTGAAGGTCTGTATGAAAAGAAACTCCGATTATCTCAGTGTTTTATTTGCAGTTTTACCTGTGCAGTCTCGGTATGAATCCTCAAGGCTGTAATCAAACACTGTGTCCCTAATTTTTATTTTTCACATCAGAAATAACACTGCAATTACAATATGTTCAGCATTGTTCATATATTTACCATCAAAAGAATGTATTTTATCGATGATCACAAAACTACTTTCAAGTTGATATCATTCAAACGAAAGCATTATCTGTTTTAGCAAACACAAAAAGTCAAAAGCTTTCGAAACTTGATGTTCTGCCCTGTATGTTTTTGAAAACCAAAGTTTATTGAGCTATTCAACAGTCTTGAATATCGAACACGAGACTCATATCAGGAATAGGCTAAAGAGACCAAGCAGGTATATAAACTATAAGAAACAAAGAGGTAACTATACAGATTCTTTAAGTCTTGTTAAGTATGTATGATAGCATATTGGCCTATGACGAAACTTTAATTTTATATCAAAACACTGAACTGTATAATTCATGTTACTAAAACATTGTTTAATAATCTTTGAAATAATCACTTGTTTTATAATTAAAGGTCCTTTTTACATTTATGTTCATTTACGCATTCTGAAAATTAATAGGTTTAAATGAAGTTTTGAAAGATACGGAAGTAGAATTTCTGGTTTGTAGAAACGAAAACAATTCTTGGTTTAGGTGAACACATGATCAAACTTTCTAATCTTGTCATCAGTAATACATGATCACGTGACGACCTTTGTATATCCTAACAAAAAGCTGTCTTGCTGTCAGTGCCCACTCCGTTTGTATGTGTAGCCATGTGACGACCTTTGTATATCCTAACAAAAAGCTGTCTTGATGTCAGTGCGCACTCCGTTTGTATGTGTGGCCTTGTGACGACCTTTGTATTTACTAACAAACAGAAGTTTATCTGAAAGTTTTATGTATAGAACATCACATGAATGGTAAGTTTTGCTATTTATATAGAGAATTAAATAAGCATCCTTTTCAGTATAATAAAATTATGTAAAGTAAATTATTGGTTAGAGTGCATCCTTAACAAATTTTATCACACCTAATGTTTTTATAAATATTGAATGAGACAGCTGATTGCGTTTTTATGATTTAACATATTGAACTATAGCTTTAGTTATATTCAATCATACTTTTTACAATTATTGTCCTGAAAAGGACGCTTATTTAAATATCATGCACTTTCACTAGTTTGTCTTTATTCTATTCATATAACAGTGAGTTTTTTATTGTTCTTTACAAAATAGGTCATTTCACTTACGTACTTTTACAGTGTTTCTATGGGCCGAATATATTATCATTAATAAGGATAGTGTTACTTTAAGCAGATAATGTCCCATAGGACATCTGCTGTTTCGCTTTCATGGGTCAATGAGACAACAATTATAACATATATCAGTTTTTATTATCTATTATTTGAATGAGGCAGTTACGTTACTAAGGGTAGTGTTTGTGTATTTGTTTTACAAAGGCAAACATTGTTCCGTAGGAATACATACAGATTTAAACTTATGTTCATATATTTCATTTCTGCATGTTTAACAAAGGTAAGTAGTGTTTATCAGGATTGTGTTGCTAATGTTCTATAGGTGTATGGTCTTACAAAGGCAGATAATGTTTAACAGGTTTGCATACACATTTCAACTTACATTTAGTTGTATACCTTTCATGAATGTGTTTCTATATTTCCATAGGACAGCATGCGGGTTTCAACATGTCTCATCCTATTTTTTATTTACAGGATTGCATAAACATTTCAAATTATATCTAATTGCTTAGATTTTATGAAGGTGCTTCTATACTTTCGTAGGACAGCATGCAGGTTTCAACATGTCTCATCCTATTTTTCATTTACTCATATTTCTATAGGATGATAACATTACTAATTGTCCTCCTTTGTAAAACGTATTTAATGTTTTACTTATACAGCAAAACTGTAAAATTAATGCTATGCCTAGAAAGACCATCCACCCATAGAGCCTCAGTAACACAATCCACCTAGTAGCATCATCCGCCTATAGCAACACTATCCACCTACAGAAACACCTTCCGCATTCGTAAACGTTATGTAAGTTAAAACTAAAAAGTAATATCTGTAAAATGAAATAATTTGTAAATAGCAATAAAAATCACAGTTATATAGATAACATAAAGACAGCTAGTGAAAGAGTAAGATTGTCCTTAAAGTAATGGTATTACTTGTAACATAATTAAACCAAGAAACTGATGATATAATCATGTGTTGAAACACTCTATGATGTGTTCAGCATTGTGGCCTGGCAACAATATTTCTGGACAATTTCCGTTGTCACGACAACATCCACCTATCATGGCGCCACCGCCCTCTGGTGAAACTTTGTGGAACTATGGCGTCATCGTCTCTGATGTCTATGATATCATTGTCTCTGGTGACGTTATCGTCTCTACCTCCCTCTTCCGGTGGTCGACAAATGTGTGCCACCCTCTGGCGGCGTGGCCGTCAAGTTGGGGTAACGACTAATGTCACATGAGGAACGCCTAACGTTCCTATTTGTACCGTGCGCCTGCCATGAATTACGAAAAGAATTATGCCCTCTGTAAACTACAACACAGCATGACATATGAACTTCAAAAGCAGGAAATAAAAATATTTGTTACACTTAATTTTGGTTTTATTTACTCTTGAAACAGAACACTTTTGGGGACCCTGCGGAAGTACATCTAGTAACAATACCTGTTTTTACACATTGTAAGTAAGTAAAAGTCGTCGAAATATATTTCTATTATTTACGATGAACTGCTGGGTAAGCCTTGCATTCCGTATGTACACTTAAGTTTTTCCAACATTACACAAAGTGAAAAGGTAAGCATTGTTCGTTTATAATACATTAAATACACTACTATTATGTGAATTTGAACCATTTTTTTAAACACCACACGATGTAACTGTATGATAGTTGTTGGCATAATGCAGTAACAGTCACTTAAATATCATTTGACGAATATCCAAGTATAGGTTGTTAGAAATCTTCTTATTTCCGTAAGTATTCAACGAAAAATTAAATGATAAATCGACAAATAATAAAGGGTTCAATAACACAAAGTTTAATTAAGAATTAATTATTATGAATATTTGTAATTAGTTTGATGCAGATTGTAACTTCTTATAAAATTAATCATCATAAAATAATCTTGTTTACAATATCATTAATTCTAAGACATTGACTATAAAGCTTTTAGTTTTGTTATACTTACGAATGATCTATTTGTAACTCGACATATGTCTTAGGACTGAGCGCGATCCAGTGTTTAACATACCTGACTGAGAATTCGAGGTTCCATGGTTGGTGTCCCATTACCATAGAAAACAAAATCGCGTGTCGCAATTTAGCGTTTTGGGTGCGTTATAAGAGTGACGGTCAAAACCCATTATTCGATTATATAGTAGCTTATAAGTTAGCGGTAGGTTGTGTTGATTAGTTGTGTTTCTTCTAATCTGTCTTATCAAACTTAAAACATCTGATAACTAATTTATGTCATGTTAAAATATATTTTAGCAAACTCATTAGTGAAATTGATCAAATCAAAATAAATTCTCAATAGGAAAAAACATGAAAGCATGACTTTAATAGGTTGTTTTCAAATCTGAACGGCACTTATACGACACATGAGCTAAGCAATCAGGTCAGGAGCTTCCTAATTTAGATTTCCTAACCAAAAGGGAGCAATCAATGAGTAGTATAAACCGCCTGCACGGTAAACCTTAACATAATGTTAGGTTTGCCTGTCATAATTATAGCGCTCCCACAGCTGAAAGAGCTGAGCGTGTTCACCGGCGTAACGACGTTCATACTTTGGTTGTTCTTTCCATAACCCTTCATGTTGACCACTGTGCCACGCCCAGCCAAGAACGCTGTGGTCTTTAATGCTGTCTTATTCAACCTTGATCGTTATTATTTTAATATTTATGCATAAAGCAATTTAATCAACGTTTTATTTCTATATCTGAAGCTTTAAATTACATAACAAGAACATATACATTGTTTTGGAGGTCGACAGAATTTACTGTTTTCGTAACCACTCATTTCAGAAAAAAGTATTTATTTTACAATCCATTGTTAACGTTCTTTATTGTTTTAGCACAAATCTACGGGTTGTCCTCCAGACTCACAACGCTAAATTCCGGGGTTCGATTCCTCGTGGTAGATACGTGGCTTTGCTCTATTACTAACAAACAAACCAACAAAATGGGCTACGTGTACTCTTTTGACCGCGGAGGACCCACCAGAAAAATAATTTTATTTAATCGCGTTTCAGTCGATATCGTATATTTTATGTATGCCCGTCAGATTATACTATACTTTGTTGTGAGACATCTGCGTTGTAGCCATCTATGGTGTAGCTAGTTGATACTTGTATAATAAAGAGACATCTGCGTTGTAGCCATCTATCGTGTAGCTAGTTATCGTGTAGCTAGTTGATACTTGTATAATAAAGGATCGCTACAACGCAGGTGTCTCTTTATTATACAAGTATCAACTAGCTACACGATAGATGGCTACAACGCAGATGTCTCTTTATTATACAAGTATCAACTAGCTACACGATAGATGGCTATAACGCAGATGTCTCTTTATTATACAAGTATCAACTAGCTACACGATAGATCGCTACAACGCAGTGTCTCTTTATTATACAAGTATCAACTAGCTACACGATAGATCGCTACAACGCAGTGTCTCTTTATTATACAAGTATCACCAAAATATGGGTATTTGCTACGAGGAAAAACAAGACCCTCGATTAGAAGTTAATTCAAGTTCATTTTCAGTTACACATTCCTTAAGAAATGTGTGTTTTGCTGAAACTGAAGGATAACCATGAAAAGTGTTTTCTCAGGAAATGTGTGTGCAACATGACAAAAATAAAACATATAAATAATATTATGGTTCCTGAGAGAGAAATTATATTTCTGATTTTTGAATGAAATAACTCCTGAAAAATCTTATAACATTCACAGAATATTCGTGCTTTAGATTAACTACCTTGGACTGTTGTTGACATTGATGAAAGTAATTGCATAGCACTAAGGCACTAAGGCCTTGTAGAGAATCAGCTGAATTTGTACCACTGATACACAAAACATCATGTTGAGTAAGTTCATCTAATCTCTAGGCCTTAAGAGCTTTATAAAACATAGTAAAACAAGAATAATCAAATGACCAATTATTTCCAACGTGTATATTACAAGATTCATTAAAGCTTATACATCTATGTATTTTAAAACTATGCAATTATTAAATAATGTGTATGTGAATGTTTTATGTCGTTCATACTTGTTAAAAAAAACATTATCAATATTAAACTGATTTAAAAACATTTTGTGTGAAATCGATGTTTATGTAAAATATTCATAACAAAAGTTTCTGGTGTGTTTTTTGTTTGTTTGTTTGTTTGTTCGTTTGTTTTGGAGGGAAAGGACGTTTCGCACGTTTTTACTTACGTTCTGATGCTGATTTATCTAACGCTATTGTTTCGCATGTGATTATTAGATTTTTGCATTATTTTTCCACTTTCGACTAGATTAACTGTATTTATATTAATGTAATGGTTCATGTAACTGTATATAAATTACTGCCAATAAAAGACCAAATAAATAAGCACTATTATACATATACATATAGAACAAGCAGTTGAAACCAGACACAAACGACAAAGTAAAATGGTTAAACACTGTCTATAAAGCTTAGCCAATAACAAGTTTTCTTAGTAAAAACAAAATAGTTTTAGACATTGTTTTCGATTGAATAGTTTCAACTGATATCGAGAATGTTACCTCTACTACAACTACGTCCGATTTTCTGAAACACATTTACCGTAGACTGTTCTTAATGCTTTATCGGTTCCATAGAAATTGAAAAATATTGTAAAAAAAAAAAAAGATTAAGCAAAAACTTGAACTGGTATGCGTGTTTAAACTACTTTTCAGATTTCAAAATATTTTCAGATTTAAGGATAGTATCCCACATCAAATGCGTACTGACGCCATGTGTGAACTTATTTGTTTCACGTTGAGAATAGTTACGTAAGGAGTTCAACCATGTGTCAATTGTTGACGCTCTCTGACATTTACCGTTCAAAAGTCTCAGCAGACTCTTGCCAATGAAAAACGTCTATGTGGATGAAGCTACCAACATTGTCCCTCAAAGTTTACAAGATAATTATACTTTGAAATAATAGGTTGGGTTTCAGACATTTTCATAATTTTATACTTAAGTTTCTCGTCAATGACATAAAAAAATATGTAATATGAAAGATGGGATCGTCGGTACATAGAATAGATCTGATCATGGACACCATGACTTCGCCTTAACAAATAAACTACAAGTTAAGTGATAAATATGTTCTTTAAGAGGCTTTGTTCATCTACCAGTCAGATAAATCACTTTCTTAATTGTGGTATGTAAGATATCAAATACATTTTCAAACAAGATCGCGATGTATTACACATGTTGTTACTTCTACATTTCCATAGTAATGGTTTGATGTATCTTGCATCTTAAGATAACATGCAAGAAAGATTTGAGTACGCAGATTTTTTTTTTATAAATCTAAGAAATAACTGTAGAAAATTAGAATTTTGGACGAATTCCTTTATTTGAATTACCTAGAAATAGCACAACATATGGAATCTTTTGGTTGGTTAAAATATATCTCCATTGAACGTTGCATGACCTCATCTTTGCTTCCCTTATCATTGGCCGATCGGTATTCGATTCACGGAGCCTTCCAGAACACCTCCACACATATGAATTAGTAATAATTTAAATACAATTGGATGGCAACTATATAGCTGCCTCTTGGTA
>NW_013665670.1:139046-142526 GCF_000517525.1 Limulus polyphemus | reverse complement strand
CAATAACAGTTATTATCAATAGTTATTACACACAATGACTTATATACAAAAATTTTACAAACTCACAACCAATATAAAGTCTTCTTTCTAGCCTGGAACTTCCTTGATATCTTATCGAGGGTTCACGATGAGCGAATTAATTACGAGTTGATGTAGGTTACAATTCGCTTCAAGGGGAGCTAGCTAACTTTGTCCTTCGTTATTCACCAGCCACACACACCGAGTTCTCCACCGTTGAAGTTAGGTAATGTTTTCGTAAAAGTACTAATAAAAGGGTAGCCCAAGAATTGGCGGTGGGTGGTGATGACTAGCTGCCTTCCCTCCAGTCTTACACTGCTAAATTAGGGACGACTATCGCAGATAGCCCTCGTGTAGCTTTGCGAGAAATTCAAAAAACAAGCGAACGATATTTTTAAATATAAATTTAATCTAAACAAATGTCGATAATAAAATAAATATATAATAACAAATTCGTTACATAAAGAAACTGCATCGCTGTGGTTTGCTTACCCTATTGAATGACCCAGAAAATACCGTGAAGTAGCAAAACGTTGCAAAGTAGACAGACATTTTCAAAGATATAACATTAACATAATATTTGCGTGTTTAATGCAAATACACGTTTCTTTTTCCGCTTCTTGGAACAATATATGTCTGTATTACATTATCAAAAAGGCAAGGTGCGTTTTGGTATGATTACCGAAGCTCTGTAATAGTGATAATGTATGTTTGTTTGTTTGTTTGTTTATAATTAAGCACAAAGCTACACAATGGGCTATCTGTGCTCTGCCCACCACGGGTATCGAAACCCGGATTCTAGCGTTTTAAGTCCGCAGACATACCGCTGTGCCACTGGGGGGGCGAACTTCAACTGCGACTCCTGTGGCCAAACTTCTCAAAGTCTCAGCATTTTAGATGATAGTTTTTATTTAATTATAATGTTTGGTATTCAAACTCTTTATTTCTGTTGTTCAAATAATACATTTATATATAATCTAAATATTTCTGTAAAATCCCCAAGATAAATCGTGTGTTAGTTTTCAATAATTACTTTTCATTACTTTATCGTCTTAGTTAATGGAGTGAGCGAAAGGAAAATCTGGAGAGATCTAATTTAGCCTTTTCCTTAAGTGCGGTTATTTTTCAGATAAATGAAATGTATTTCCAATTTAGTTGATCGGTATATGTTAGTTGTTACTTTTCAGTACAGAATAATTAAATTATGTATTTTTTTATTCTTAGCATTAGTTTCTAATTTGTTTAACTAATGCACTTAATCCTAATTTTGGTTCGCCCAAAAAAGTTTCAGATGATAAACAGAAATAACATCTAAGTTTTCTGAAATCATTCTTATCTGAACCTTGCAACATCATTCCATTCTCAACAGAATTATTCTACCCACATCTCACAAGAGGAGTCGAGCAAACAAACAGAGCATCTATTATCAGTTGACTGATCTGAATAATTACCATAAACGTCGCCATAGCTCTAATTTAAAACATTTAAAAATTTAATGAAACCCTTTTAGAAAGTTAAAAACAATCAATTTTAAAAATGCCTAATTTTATGCTCTACAGCACAACAGTACTTATTAACATTCGCTATTATTCCACTGTGACCATGTAATTCAATTCAATTAAGTGCCATTAAGCGTACATCTGATTAACTAAAAATCTAGTTTAATTAAATGAACAGTAATTCATTTGACTATAGTGTACAAACACTGAATCTAAATTAAATAATAAAGCGTTGCCAATGTTCTACGTTCCCAATAATGTTAATTTTTCACTTCAGTTTTAATCATACTTATGTATGAGCGAAATGAAATTAGAACAAACTAGTTGTTGATTGACAGTGAACTATAAAATGTAATGTAGGTAGGGCAACTGCCACTAGCTGGCGCATATTCCTTTTTATAGCATGGAGACTACTAAATACATTTTACTAAAGATTTAGTTATATGAGAAGCCTTTTTACGTCATCGAAATGTGAATAGATTTCTTTTCATATTTCAACAGATATACTTAATTATTTGAAACGGTAAATGCATACAGATATCAACGAGGTGTAGAATAATATTTAAATTACCCTTGCTAGGTCGTTTTCATCATATATTCTAAAGTGTTGAAACTACTGTGACTTAGCAAAGTTAAAACAGTTCAAATCACGACAACATGTTTATCTATTTTTGTTTTGTTGTTTTTTTAAATAAGTGAAATGATTCAAATAGGATTTTTCTTAAACTGAGCGAGACAGTAGTTTGACAGTAAAATAAATGAAATTTTACGACAGAAAATAAAAAGTAACATTTAATAAACAGCTTCACATTACCTACAAATGTGACGAATCTATAATCCCACTTCATTTTCAATTGTATCCATGATATTAAAGCTATCGTATTCGCAGGTCATTTTTCTTGGTTAAAACTGCTAAGGTGTATAGCATAAAGAAATTACCCACAATCGTAATGAGCTGTTTACTAATGTTATAAGTATTAAATGTAATGCCTCGGGAAGCCTTGATAACTTTAATATCCTGCGTACAACTGAGAGTATTTTAACTACTAATCTGAGGCAGATCTTGAGTCAGATTTCCCCTCAAATTATAAGCTCTTTCTATATTTTTATTGATGAATAACTTGTTTTGCACTTAGTCGATTTTCAGATATATACATGTAACTATGGTAATAGAGAACATGACAATCCATTTCTTTGTCTGTTAATGTTATGCCTGAACTGACTTTTTTATTTGTTGCTTAAAAGAATTAAAATTCAGTAAGAATAGGCGTGCGTCAAAGAAATATTTTAACGAATATTAATCACAAAGTTGATCAAAATGATCGCGTGATTGAGAACAATGTGAAGAACGGCCACAGTAATTTTGAATTCAACAAATCCAGACCATTTCACGCACAAGCTTTGGTACAAACATAGCTACTAATTGCAAAATTTAACCTTAAATGGTGAAAAACAGAACATTACCAACATAGAACTTACCTACCTAGCACGTATGTTGAAATAATTACAAAACGTAAAGTTGAATGTAGCATTAACTCAATCATGAACTATTGTATTAGACAAACATTATTACCACGCTTTTAAGAAAATTTAAAAGTATATTTTCATGGAATAACATTTACTTTCACTAATGTGTATATTGTAATTAAATCTAAAATTTACAAATTTCGTCTCTCTTCTTCTTCGTATACATTTCTTGTCTTTACTTTGGTTATTATTCTCTAGTGAATCATGAAAACAAAGTTTTATTGATGTTTCGAGATCATGATACTTAGCCACATATTTAGAAAGAATAAATAAAATATTGTTGTTAACTATTATTTCACACTCTATACAAATAAACTCTTTTCTAACCAGAACATATGTAAAATACGCCAAATGTATTACCAGAACATATGTAAAATACGCCAAATGTATTACCAGAACATATGTAAAATACGCCAAATGTATTACCAGAACATAT
>NW_013665670.1:137233-138246 GCF_000517525.1 Limulus polyphemus | reverse complement strand
TGTAAAATACGCCAAATGTATTACCAGAACATATGTAAAATACGCCAAATGTATTACCAGAACATATGTAAAATACGCCAAATGTATTACCAGAACATATGTAAAATACGCCAAATGTATTAACAAAATGACTATGTTTTAGAATTTTATAAAAATGTTGATGTAGCTTAACAGTTAAGAGTGCCTAAAGCATGAATCCGAGGGTTCCTGGTTTCTATCCCTATGCTGCAACAACTTGTTTCGCACTTTGAAGCCACGAATGTATTATAAAAGTAAAGGTTATGAGTTGTCTTGATGGATGATCGTGTGTTGTAGTTAGTGAACCGCTATATTGTTTCTGTGTTCCCCAAGTTAAAATACAACATTTTGATGTTTAAATCATCCCAAGAACTTCAAGTATTGGTGAGCTAGCTCTTCTGACACCAGAATCAGAATAATCAGCGGAACATTTGGCTGTTACGCTACTCACCGGTTCTCTACTTTAGTGATGTTTTTTTGGTTAAACTAAAGGTCTTAATAGCGTTTGAGAACCTCAAAAACCTAAGTTGATGTTTATAAAAGTCTCTTAGATTGTTATAACAGAGATTTGAGACTATGATGAACAATACATAATATGCGTCGGCCATTTTTTTCCAGCCTATTCCTACATATTAAGCACTACCGTGATGAGTGATATATTCTAGGATTTATGTTTTAAATTCACAACGTATGTAAATGAGTGACAGGAATATATATAAACATTTCATATAACACATACACTTTTATTTCAATTGAACATGTATGATCAGAAACGTATTGCTAGATTTTGCAAAACGTGTATAAAGTTTCACCTTCATGTCTGAAATCAACAGAGCCGTATCGTTTTCTGTCACAAGTGTTTTGGTTCCAATGCACATCATATACTTCAATAACACATAATACCGCTCAAGATACTACGCGGATGAACGACGTATAAAAATACATAAACGTTTCTTACACACAGATATAAACCTTAGTTGTTTTGTTTTTTGTTT
>NW_013665670.1:117844-136213 GCF_000517525.1 Limulus polyphemus | reverse complement strand
TAGTTACATGAGAAATCTCACTGGAACAAGTGGAAAGGTTAAAACATTAAATCTCTTATATCACATATAACATCTACGAAGATATAACTTATATATTTTCCATCTTACTAACAGAACGCTTATGCTATTTCTGATTGTCTATATTGACTACGTGAGTGGTTTTATAGACCTTCTTTATTAAACAAGTATATCTTTAAACCAAACCCTTCATATTTATTTTGCGTATCAAAACACTACAAACATGTTACAAACTGTTACGGAGATAAGTATATAAATGCGAGATCGAAGAAATGTTTTATTCATACACACAAGCAGATTCTTCTATTGTCTGATGTTTAATCTGTAGCATCAAACTGGGGCGTAAAATAATTCTTCTGTCCTCTTCAACCAAATAACAAAGCTATGTCAATAGTTTTTTATACTGTTGTGTTCTCGTATAATGCTTTCATGGTAACTTTGAATCGTTTAACAGTATTTAACGCCATTTCACAAAACATTATTTATCAATTACATTGTAGCGTGCTGATGACAAGTTCTGAACATTCCTCATTGAAAGTTAACTTTTGGTTCTCAATATCAGAAGGCCTTATGGAAAAGAAATTCGAAACTAGGTGAATGAAACTTCATAAAACTTGCCAGGCCTGTACTATCAATGATCCTACATATCAGATCCCCGGAGACTCAGTGGTAAACTAGAGGGCTTATAACACAAAAATTTGGGTTTCGATCCATGCAGCGCGAACACCACAAATAACTCATTGTGTAGCTTTGTGTTTAATAATAAACAACCCTGAACAACAAGTTCATGGCAGAATTTTGGAAGCTTTTCATTGTAAACTATTCTAAATGTGACTTTCCTTAATTTATCCTTTATTTAAATCTATAAGGTCATCGTAGTCTTGGTGAACGTAAGCAGTAAATATATATATAGAATGTTAAATTATCAGATTATAAAAAAACAGGAATTTTAAATAGTAAGAGGAATAACATTTGTATATCTTTCAAATTATTGAAGTAATTGGCACCAGTTTACGGAACACCTATTTTCTTTGACGAACATCTTATGTTAAATTACAGTTAGATGATCGTTTATTCTAATGATCTGTTGATCGCATGTCGAGAAACAGTGTCATTAAAATCTAACATTAAATAAGTGACGTGAAAATGCACGTGTGCTAAGAGAAAAATGAACGCCATACTTTAAAATCATGTTTAAGTAAATCAAAAAATATTCAAAGATCGATAGAAATATGCACCAGTGTTTATAAATATATCAACACTAAGAAAAACTAATATTTTGTTGAAAGTTATTATAAACAATATCATTGATTTTTCAAAGTTTGCTATCAACCGGGAGTCACACTTAAGCGCTAAATTAACAATGCTAATTACTGAGGTAAAATGTTGTTAACCAACGAAATATCCTTTAACATATGCCTTGATTTTGCTACTGAACATTATGTTGCACATGAAAAGGTACTTTAAGTCAGTTCATTTACTAAATAATAATAAGATTTTCTTAAAGTCACTGTGTAACGTGATAGTGAAAATCAGTGTTGAATTCAACCGAAAATTGACGTTTACCATTTAAGATTTTTCAGACAGTACGTCAAAACTAAATATAAATACCTTAACTTCTTTGAGAACCAACAACTTAGCTGTTAAAGGTATTCTCTGGCGTATAGTTTACTTTGAACCATGATAAAACGATTACAGAGTGTACGGTACGTTCTACTATATGTTTCATAAACAGCTAAGAAACGTAGAAACGTAACTTCTAGCGTTTTTATGTTTTAGAGTATAAGCTACATTGGGCTATCTGGTGTGTTCACCTAGGAGAGTCAAACCCCGGATTTTAGCATTCTAAGTCCGTAAACTTATCGTTGGCTGGCCCACCAGGGATGCAAATTTCAGCACAATATTGCTTTATTTGTGTATTTTAAATAAATAGTATCTTATTTAGTTGAAAAGCGGTATTATAGAGTGAAACTCCAAGTAAACTATATATAATACAGGATATTCATTAATCGGAATTATAGTCCCCAGGGTAGGATGACTGTTTTTATTCAAGGTATTAAAATATAAAACACTTTGTTTTCTCTAATACCTTTTTTACTTTGTAGTTAGCATATATACATGTATAAAATAATTAGACTTTTAGAGAAAAATCACCTTTAAAAACCTATTTTCGTGTACTGTTTCGTTTCAAAACGTTCACGTAATTGTCATTATCCGACAGGCTTGTTTCTGGCTTGAAAAAAAAAGCGTTTGCTCAAAACGTCGCCAAGTAAATAAATTACTATCATAGTTTTTTAAAGGTGATTTTTTCTAAAAGTCTAATTTCTTTATTTTATCACCTTCGTATTTTCTACTTATTAACATACACATATATATGTGTTACTCTATAATCATGTGATTGAAGTCATTTCTCAGAGCATATTAACATACACATATATATGTGTTACTCTATAATCATGTGATTGAAGTCATTTCTCAGAGCATATTAACATATATATATATATATGTGTTACTCTATAATCATGTGATTGAAGTCATTTCTCAGAGCATATTAACATACACATATATATGTGTTACTCTATAATCATGTGATTGAAGTCATTTCTCAGAGCATATTAACATACACATATATATGTATTACTTTATAATCATGTGATTGAAGTCATTTCTCAGAGCATATTAGCATACAATGTTATGCTATTAGTTCACGCATGTTTTGAAAATCCTTTCATGAATCATATAAGCAGTTATAGTATTGTATTTTCCCTACTGTATATTTTAGTGATCGTTCGTTTTATCCAATCGCATTTTACAAAAAAAATAACATACGAGTATAATTGTATAAAAAATATGAAAGCAGTGATTTCTAGAAATCACGCGCAAATTTGGAAAATCTCCAGAGAAGAACAAATGCTGATATAGCATGTAGATGTTGAAATTTAATAAGAGTTTAGTATTTTTAAATCTATAGCATTAAGAATTTCGTGTTATATCATGCTTTATAAACTATCGTTTATGTTATCAGATTTAAACAGTTTAAAGAAGACGGTGATCATGCTTTATAAACTATCCTTTATGTTATCAGATTTAAACAGTTTAAAGAAGACGGTGATCATGCTTTATAAACTATCGTTTATCTTATCAGATTTAAACAGTTTAAAGAAGACGGTGATCATGCTTTATAAACTATCGTTTATGTTATCAGATTTAAACAGTTTAAAATTTGGTAAGCATTTACAGAGGTTGAGTTCATTATTGTGTTGCTTTTGAAGACGGTGATCCTTCTTAATTACGTTACGTGATGTTGCTTAAGACACGTCGACAGTTTGCTCACTTTCCCCTGTATTCGTGGATTCTCACAGGTTACAAGACGCCGCTCTTTTATTACTACGGCTGGGGAACAACTTGTTCTAGGTCTTTTTCGGAATGAGCCTGGTTCCCCAAGTTATGTCATATTCCTTTGTTTTCCAATGCCGTTAAGTATAACAGATATCCCCATCTTGGAGATACGAAATTTCCGATCTGAACACATTTTTATGGTCTTGGTGTATGAAAGTGTATCTTGCGTCGAAAAGAACCATTACATACCCTTCCCAAAAATGGTGACTTTTCAATAGCATCACACTATCTACAAAAACGCCAAACAATATAAAATGTAGTTCTGGTACATCCCGTTCCACCATGACTTTGGTTATCACATGATTTTCTGTTTTGCATATTCAAAACTGTTTGAATATAATGTACTCAACTTTCCGTATTATAGTGTAAAACTAAAGACTATGTGATTGTTACTTCTTCAAGTGTAAAGCAGTAGTTATAATTGGTCGATTCAAAGCAATTTAAATAGCATTGTTTGATGTAAATTATTTTTTTCCAGCTTCTGGCTATCTACTGTCTCGGTCCTTCAATGTTATGATTTGTTAACTTGAAAGCGATTCTACCTTCTGTATAGAAAAGACAATAACTTTAGGATAAATTAAGGATATTCATGTGACAAAAATGAAAATTCGTTATTTTATTAATCGAATACATGTAAAACGTAAATTGCATAATATCAATTTGGATCAAAGCCAACTAGACTGCGAATGACTGACGATTTTTCTGTTTTAATTTAAAAAGCCATAAATTTGGAATTGTTTATTGCATTGCTTATTGCTAAGCCTAAAAATAGGCTGCTTATCAAATCAGTTTTTAAAAGAAATTCTTTAATTTCTATATTTAGCGTTTGTGGTTATGCGTTGAGTTAGACATGCTTTGTTAGCGACAAGAACTATTCAGCTGATTTATTTTCTTAACAAGATTATAAGCTTTGCTTTTCGTGCCACTTCTATCACAAACTAACCCTTAGTGTATGGGAGATATACTGCGTGTCACATCATTCTGTCTTATAATATTTCACCTCTGTATCGTTCACGGAGTACGGCTGCCTGCTTAAACCTATTAGCTGTTTATGTCCCTAAAAAAGGGGGCAGAATACAAAATGTATCGAATCGTGAGCATACGTTTTATACTTTTGAATTGCTACTGAACTTGGCTCATTACTTAGTCATTAATATAAACGTTTACATATATATTATTTAACAGCATCAGGAAATTAAGAACATATTTTGTTTGACTTTTTGAAACAAAAACCTATTTACCAGTGTTGTCTTTTTCCTAGAAGTGAAAACAAAAACAACAAATTCGTTAAATATGAATGTATTAAAGTTTGGAAGTTCACAAAAGTGATAATCCTTTCACCAAATACGTCAGTACATCAAAGACATGTTAACCTTATCCGATATAATAACATTTGATTATTAATTCGTATTTGTTTCTTGTGCAATATTATTCAGGCGTTACTTTATCTGGTACAAAGAAAAGTTCCTGTGTTGTAGGAGTTTCTGAATACCTTTTTATGCCTGCTTTGATATCGTCAATTTTTAATGTTTTTCCTGGTATACTTTAATTATATCATGGCTAACGATCAACAACTCACGAGATACTTTAAGCTTGTGCTGAGTCACTAGGGGGCTGTTGGATAAGAAATAACTGGTTATGTTCACTGCAATGAATTTGATTACTTATAAGCTTACGAAGTTTATAACTCTAAACTGTACATTCACTCCTGGTTATCATAATATTGCTTAGATATAATGAGATTACAGTGATGAAAACCTTATGACGCTTTTGTGGTTTTATATTATACTATTTCTTGTTCTATTATACTTAAATTCATATGTAATTCAACTTCAAAACTCGAATAATGTGTATAAGACGCTTCATGATTTGAAAATAATACAATAGAGGAACTATATATATATCATTGGTTTCCTGATACAATAGTATGTTTATTGTTATGGCAGAAAGCTACACAAATGGGCTACCTGTGGTGTGCCCACCGCAGATATCGAAACCACATTTCAGCATTATATACTCGCAGACTTACCGCTGAGCCGCAAGGAGGCCTCCTAATACAACAGAGAAAATATATATAATTGGCTTCCTAACGTAATAGTTGTTTGTTTTATTTATTGTTAAGCATAAAACTACACAAATGGGCTATCTGTGGTACGCCCACCACATGTAGATAAACCAGATTTTTAGCGTTATAAAATTGCAAACTTAACACTGAGTCACCACGGAACCTACTAATGTAATAGAAAAAAATATATATCAATGCTTTCCAATATCTAATCATATTAACTCTACTGTCATCTGAATGCAAATGGCTAAGAAATCCAAATCAATTTGTCTGTATTTATCGTGTATTTTCGTTTTCTTACGTATAATATGATGTTGGTAAAACATTAGCGCTACCCATTTAATTAGTAAAATTATCCGATCAAGTAAACCCAGCTGATGTGTTAATTCAACTTAACTGGTTATGAATAATCTTAATTTGAGTTCCACATGAGCGAATATAATTGCCGAATGACTATTATGCAGGATATACTAACGAGATAATTTGTTGTGGGAGGCTTAAATTAAGTAAAACTGTTGTGCTACATGACTATTTTACTGATCGTGTAAAATCTCCCAAAGACAAGCGTAAAAACGTACGGGGAAAAAATCATTATCTTAGCTGGTTATGAGATGTTTAAATTTTTATGCCAAAAACATTTTGTGTCTGTCTTAGATTCTCCTCAGAAGTTGAGAGTATTGTTGCAACATCGACCATATTAAGGTACCTGGTGCCTACTCATAGATCCCATGATACCTAGACGACCTTCCCCGCGCGTTTTAGTCCTTATAGGTAAGGACCCCTTAGAATATCCGAACTTTGACTCTTTTAGCTCCAAAACCATGGGAGGAGTTTGCGGAACAAATAAACAAACGAACAATGTTAATTAATAAATAAGTTATCACTGGAACAGACTCGATTGCAACAAAAGATTATTTTTTTTCAGGTATCGACCCATCTTAGGGTAGCTATAGAAGTAATTGCGGACAATGGAATAGCGTTGTAGGTACACTGAGGCCTTGTGAATCATGAGGGGGGGGGAGACCGCAGACCACAGACATATTTGCTGGTGTCATTATAAGCATAAACAAGCTAAAGTTGAAGTAGCGTATTACATAGAACAAGGAACAATATTAAACTCGCAAAAATATATAGCAACTAAAGGAGTTTCGCATCTTAAAGTTTAGAACAAAAAACTAATACGTTGAAAATTAAACACTTAAGAACGATTAAAATGTCCAAAAAATTCATAATTACAACATCGTTACGATAAACATTATCCGTATTTATGGCAAAGCTACTAAAGGCTATCTGTTGCTGTCCACAATTTTAACTACTGGCCAGAGAAAAGGTAACCAACAGCAGCAACCTACCGCCCACCACACAAGTTAAGGGATTAGTTATCGCTCTTACAACGCACCCAACAACTTACAGCATTTATGGTATCATGGATTCGAGCACTGTTTGTGAGATACGAAATTCAGACCTCTATCAGAGGGCCAGCCAGCGTCTTTCAGATCAAGAGCATCATTATCGTTCAATAAAATATAATTATGTATCCATATGCTTTTTTGTTTTCCATCTTTTTCTTCGCGCCCCCAATGGCACAGCGGTATGTCTGCGGACTTACAACGCTAGAATCTGAGTTTCGATACCCGTGGTGGGCAGAGCACAGATAGCCCATTGTGTAGCTTTGTGCTTAATTACAAACAAACAAAATCTTTTTCTTCGGGTATTTCTTGTCGTTCTGTTAATAAAAGGAAACAATACACCACGTACGTTTGTTTGTTGTTGAGCACAAAACGTATCGAAACCCGATTTATAGCGTCATAAGCCCTTGGAGTTACCGCTGACCCACCGAGTGCACACCACATAGGAGAAACTAGAAATATTTACTTAAAACTGACCTTCCGGTGGTTGAAAATGAACAATTTTCTATATTCAACAAATAGCTATTTATAATTTATGAAATATGGTTTTGAGTGGCTTAGTGGTTTGGGTATTCGATTTGCAGGTTGCAGTCTCGAATTTCGTTACTAAACATGCTCATTCTTTAAATCTTGGGGACGTCATAATGTAACGATCAATCATACTTTTCGTCACTAAACATGCTTATCGTTTCAGTCTTGGGGGGGGGGGTCAAAATGTGGCGGCCAATCCTACTTTTTCTTGGTAAAAAGAGTAGCCCAAGACCTGTTAGTGTGACTAGATTAGATGCTTTTCATTTAGTATATCACTTCTAGGTTAGAGGCCGCTAACGCAGACAGTCCTCCTGTAACCTGGCGCGAAATTCAACAAACACACAAGCATTTTACCAAATAATTAAAATAAGCCTCAATACATAAATTTTCCAAATTTTGTTTAAGCAATGGTTAATGGACCTTGTAGCTCTCTCGAATTAAATATTAACGATTTGTACTGCTTATAAAAGTATGAGATTCCTCGAAATTACAGTAGTCTATGTATTTCAAAATACAAAATTATTAACATTTAAAGCAACTATCAGGTGATTAGCCATAAAGTAACTTGAAAAATTAGAGTTTGAAGTTTTGGATCACATCGGGATCTGATCTAGATGAACGTAAAAATTACTAATGTTGGAAATCGTTGTTCATACCAACCTTTTTTGTTTTCTTTCTTAACCCTAGTCAGATGCAAATAACTTATTGAGTGAAACAGAGTAGATATTATTATTTTTTTATTTTGCGCTAATGTGATTCAAATTATTGGAATCAGTTAACGGTTTCAAAACTAATCACTAAGTCTATATAATCTTGTTTGAATTTTGAAGAGTTGTAATTGTACACCCGGATTTCTAACGTAAAAAAACATGAGTAAAAAGTATAATATATAAATGACATTCCTTATGCTAACAAGGTAAACAAAGTAAACTCTATTACAAACTTCACAGTTCCGCAATTATGTATTTAAAAGTATTTTTTATCTTTAAAAAAAATTATATTTCGTATTAATGTAATGTTTTTATGATAACATTTTTTTAAATGTGTCATTTAACTACAGTCCCCTACGAAGTTTCTACTTACATGTATTTTTATGGGAACTTCGTATAGGACTGTAAATCTAAATCAGACCAGTAATTTGCTAATCTCAAAACGTTATATTCCTAATGTGAAATCAATGCGCTTCTCTCAGACACATAAGAGTTGTTTTATGTTGTGAGATGTCTTCTATTAGGTAGCGAAAATTGTGTCGATAGTCGCTCATGGAACGACGCGATAATATTATCATAACTATACATTAACATAGCATGTATCATTACTCCACCTTCTCCTCGTGGGTAATCGGTAGTGGAAACCATTTAAAATGGATGTTTGGCTGATAAAGTTTCAGTAAATTGAAGGATGTAATTTACTGTTATATGGCCCTAAAAATGAAAATACTTCCTGAAATATCCATATAAGTTATTCACAAATGCTTGTTTTCATATATATTCTCAAAATTGGTTTAAAGTAATCAAAAAACATAAGCTATCTTGTGCCGTTTCTTAAAAAAACGTTTTTTTATCAAACCTTTAAATAGTCGTTTAACGTGAATATCTTAAATAAAATATTCTCAACATAAGACAAATTATAAACAAAAAATAAGTTTTCTTTCAAGATCTGACGTGTGGGTAAAAGTATTGATAACAGTAAGATTAGAAAAGAATATAGCTTGT
This sequence comes from Limulus polyphemus, assembly GCF_000517525.1. Classification (NCBI taxonomy): domain Eukaryota; kingdom Metazoa; phylum Arthropoda; class Merostomata; order Xiphosura; family Limulidae; genus Limulus; species Limulus polyphemus. Next base: position 127,076 of record NW_013665670.1, on the reverse strand, counting down.
TTTTTTAAACTGGTGAACCCACAATTAAGTTGAATTGAAAGGATGTTAATGAGTTACACAGAAAAGCACTTAGTAGAAGTAGCGAAGGTGTAGTCGAGGTTGTCAGAGGATTAAAGTGTATCCAAGTTACCGAATCGACTTCGGGATGAGACTTGTAACAACTCCACCGAGGAAAGTTACTTTTCAGTTCTTCTCAGAAACAAATGTATCTCGTAGAAAGTTTTTAAAGATTAATACCAGAGGTAGCTTGATTACTCAATATTTAGTTATATGAACTTCTTAGTAAGTGAATGTTCCATTCATTACAGAAAGTCGAAGTATAAAAGAAGCCAAAAATGTTTCAATCTTATAATGCACACATAATAGAAGAAATAGTCAGTTTTCTCTTTATGTGCTGAACAATGCATTCAAAATTTTACGTTAATTAAGCTGCATTGTATTCACTTGCGTTAAGTCCTTTGAATTATATGGTGAATTGTATACCACATGACGTGTGCTGCATAGAAGAGAAATAAAAACATTATTCACACACTTTCACCGAACAAAAGGTAATAAGTCTAAAAGTCTTGAATCCAAATGAATCTGACTTAGAACAAAGCTAGTTTACGCCATGTTACTTATATATTAGGAAACTGTGAGATTTAGAGAATGGATAAATGAAACCCTACATTTTTGTGGCATCAGTACCAAAGACCAGAAACTAAAATTTGTATAACCTTAAGATACCACGGAAAACAAAACTTACGGAGGTGTTGTGTTATTTGTGTAGTTTATTTAAATTTATTTGTTTGTTTGTTTGCAATTAAGCACAAAGCTACACAATGGGCTATCTGTGCTCTGCCCACCACGGGTATAGAAACCCGGATTATAGCGTTGTACGTCCGCAGACATACCTATGTGCCACTGGGGGGGGGGCATTTAAAGTTATAATTGGGGTTATCTAATTAATATCCAAGAGTAGGATAGTCTACTTTAAATTCACATAAACATTATGTTCACATTAGCTTTTTAGCCTTAAAATGCCATTTTAATATTTTACAACTCTCCCACACAATAAAAAAAAGTTTTAATATTTTATTTCTTATCTGAAAATTAATATTTGCAACTTTAATTTGTTTGAAAGAAGTAATCTTTTTTCGTGGTGGTAGAAAATTCTAAACTACCATATGGTTAATGTCACACATTTCCAGGTTAAAACAAAGGTTATATAGGATGTCCCATACATGTGTCTTTGACATTTGTTTACAGGGATACATATGTTAAATTATAAGATATTATGAAATTATTTTGAGTTAGAAAATTACGCAATGCGTAATTACATCTGCTGAATATTTTCAACCCTCCGCATGGTTCAACGGTAAGATTTAAATATTTTAACACTGAAGTTTGGAGTTCGATTCTTGCTATGTACACAACGCATATAGCTCATTGTGCAGCCTTGTAGCTTACATAACAACAGTGCCCCTCTCAGTGACCCTACGATAGGTCTGAGAAATTATATCGCTAAACACGAGGTTTCGATAACAGCGGTGGGCAGAGCACAGATATCCCATTGTATATCTTTGTACTTAACAACATAAAAAAATACCAAGCAATAGTTTGCTTGATCATTGTTGAGCGCATAGCCATACAATAGATTATCTTTGCTGTCCAAACGCAGTTTTTAGCGTTATATTTTGTTTTGTTCTGTTTGAAGTTAAGCACAAAGCAACACAATGGGCTATCGAAACCCAGATTCTAACCTTGTAATTTGCGTTATAAGTCTTCAGACTAATCGCTGGGTCACTTGGAGGTGATACCAAGCAACAACTATAAGAGAATGTAATTAGGAACTCTAAAGGTAGATATTTTACATGTTTTAACCAATTTACTGAGACATTACTTTCTGGTAATAATGGCTTCGCAATTATTTTTTAGTTAAATTAGTATATATTAATCTATTAATTATACATAAACATATTTATCGATTGCATGGCTTCGTATTATATAGATATGCAATTTTAATTGTGAGGTTTCAAATAATAATTATATGGACAAAGTCACGTGTATACTTCTCGTCAAATCAGACCATTTGTAGATTTTGTCGCTGTCCAAACAAATATTTTAGTTTCCATTACACTCACAATATTAATTTCAAGGTTCTTAAAGTGTACGTCTTTTGTTCGTTTTTATTCAAATGCGGTACATTTGCCAGAGCAATATGTATTAAGTCCGAAAGAAAAATATGACACGAGTAGTTTGCTCAAACAAAAAATTTAAATGTAATATTTACTTAATTTATCAATATTGGTGGCTGTTTGCAGTTAAGAGATAAAAGCTATAAAACAAATATGCTTAAGCTGGCTTAGTATGATAGAATGACAATTTATATTTGGGAAATTTGCCATTTTTCAGTGCTTTATAAATTCCACGTAGAAAACCTAAAGAAACTAAACATTTCCATTAGATTAACACAGTGATGCTTACATGAACAGAACGTTTTATGAAGGACCACAAATGAATATAATTTGATTTATTAGGCTTAAGCTTTTTTTTTTGGTCTATAAAGCTGAATAACATGTAGTAAGTAACAGTTATATCTAGCTTATTTTATCGAAATATTACAATATCAAAGCTTATGTCTGTTCATGGCTTATATTTTGAATTTAAACTTTAATATTCAGAATATATTCAAGACTTATTTCACCGTGAGATCTGAAATCGCTAAATAAGTAAACAAGATTTAAAAAACAATATAATTAAAATTATTCAGTAATATCAAACATTACCTTTCTCCATAATTTTGAGTGCACAAACTTATCGAATTAACTTGATCCATTAGTATTGTAATGAATTTGTGTTCATGAACTTCAGTTAAGGAAATAAAAAAGCATACATTTTTACATACATCGTTAGTAACCAAAAACTCCAATATTTATTTTTAATTATGCTGAGATAAAAGTTTGTTTGTTTTAAATTTTGGAGGAGTAAAAGTTAAGAAAGAAAGATTGTTTGTTTATTATGGATTTCGCACAAAGCTACACGAGGGTTATCTGTGCTAGCCGTCCCTAATTTAGCAGTGTAAGACTAGAGGAAATGCAGCTTGTCATCACCACCCACCGCCCACTCTTGGACTACTCTTTTACCAGCGAATAGTAGGATTGACAGTCACATTATAACGCCCCCATGGATGAAATGGCGAGCACGTTTGGTGTGACGGGGATTCGAACCCGCGACCCACAGATGGCGAGTCCAACGTCCTAACCACCTGGCCATGCCGGGCCAGAGATAAAAGATTTATTTCTAGGCACTTCAGTTTGTAGCACTTATCAGAAATGTTTTATACTGCGAGTTGTTATTATCATAAATGATACAACATGTTTATGAAGACACACATAAAGTCTTTGCCGATATTCTTAGAGGTAGCATACTGTTTTGAAAAGTCAAGTGGTTTGTTGTTATTTCAAATTAAGAATTTTTTTTTTTCTATCAGAATGATCTTTCGTAATTTATCGGTACTTTACCTTCTTAGGAATTGAACCTAAAGGGAAAAAATAATTCAGACATGGCTCTTTAGAACAATGATGAGAAAAGTATCGTAATCCTAGTATCGTGAAAGACTCACACACGTATTACGGCTTCTTTGTAGATGTTTTAAATTGTTTCTAAAGAAAAAGCATGCTATTGTATATGAAGGATTTACCAGAGTCCTGTCTAGCATAAATCCTCACTGACAATAGTCAAAAACGAATCATACAACATACGCTACTGTCATACACGGCGTAATGAATACTTTCTTTGTAAGTTACAGGTATTCAAGTTATTTCTTTTACTTAATGATAAACCTTTATCTTAAATTTGTCTTATCGATGGAAAACCCAAAATTATATATAACAAATAGTTATCCTTAGCTTTAATCTTTCATCTGCATTTATAATGGCAAATTGCGTGCACTTATAATGGCAAATTGCGTGTAAACGACTAAGTGAGTGGGAAACTATTAAATTTCATTCTGCCAAGTAAAGGACGAACATTTTCTAAATACTTTTTGGAATTTAAAAATTTATCGGTTAGTTTTGGCACACACACACACAGTGGCTCCGCGCTAAGTCTGCAGGCTCACAATGCTAGAAATCGGGTTTCTATATCCCTGGTGGGCAGATCACGGATATCCCTCTAAGTGGCTTTGCGCCTAAAAAGAACCAAACAAATACTTTTAACATTTTGCACGCTATGATGAAAACAATATCGCACAAATCTGTTCATTGAAATCCACAAATTCCTAAACGTCTGGAGCAATAATGAGAACATGTTGATTTCCAGTTATCACTGGTTAAAAGACTAAATTCGGTAAAGGTTGTGGATAATTCAAAAATCAACGCTTCTCTGTTTCAAAGAAAATACACATAAAGTTTTAATTCGACTGATTTTAAAAATAAAGTTTGAGTTTAACAAATATGGAAATAAGTATTTGTATTTATGACCAAGCTGCAAAGGCTATCTGCAGCCTTCTCTAATTTTTAACTATCATATCACCCACCATCTACGGTAGAAGATTGATTGTAACGCACCTACAAGTTCTGAAAATATTCTGTGGTTACGCATAGATTCGAACCAACCTCACTAGCTCTGAACTTAGATCTCTACCACGTGCCAGCCCGCGCCCTTAGAAATAAAAACTACAGACCGTGAAAAATAAAGTTTAGTATTTAAAACTGTACTAAGAAGCAATTGCTTAAGTTGTTATCAAAAATTTTAACTCACAATAATTATTACATTGTTTGGCTTAGTCAGGTCCAGATTTAGTTTGATTTACTTGCTAAGGGAGTTTAGCACTGGTCAGAGCATAGGATCTCTTCTCGCCAATTATGCGAAATACGAACTAATCTGGTAAAAATATTTTAAATTACCCACTACAGATTTTTTAAATGACAAGAAATAAATAAAGTACTTATCTGTATCAAATTTCATTGATTTTTTTCTGAATTACTTACTCCAGGCTTTAGTAATGATAAAATGAATACATAAGTAAATAAAATATTTTATATTCTATTATCCCTTTTTTTTTACTTACATTTAGACTGTAGAATATATATATCTAGTTTGAAACTTTTGATTTTCAAAATGATTTATTACCCTAACAGTTTTTTATGACATATTTAAAGAGAATGAAGTAACAACTAATTAAAATCTGTAGTGTACACGCACGCAGTATTTATATCATAAAGAGTATTTTTGGTCAATTTCATTAATAAAACAGTTAGCATTGCTGGACCAAATCAATTAAATATAATTAGAATTGTTAAAGCAAATTATAAGTTTAAAAAATATGTAACATTATTATTCATCCAATATGGCTTAGTTTTATATTATTAGTATGCACAAAGATAAAGTTTATTGTTTTTTATTATCAAATGAAGCATTACTTTGTAATTTCTTTTCACATGTATTTATATATTTGCTCTTAACTTCAACAGATAAGGAGTCTTAAAGGCCTATAAAATATTATACGTAAGTGTATAAATGACTCAATAAAATAGAACTATAAACAGAAAAGTGTGTATTTATTTTCATATAGTAGTTGATTCTCCAGTTCTAATTCTTGAACTCATAATTTTTTGTTTTAGTCAACTGCATGTCACATTTTGACTTTGTTCACAAAGAGGATGAATGATTTTGGAGGTAGGATATTGCAATATAATTCTGACTGAAGGTGAAATCCAGAAAACGGCATTAATCAAAAAGATGTTTTAACTGGAAAAATAACAGTGGCAAGTGAAATGGATTGGTAGCTCTGAGGTTGTTCAGCGTCAGTATCAGTGATGGCCACCATCAGTAAAATCCTTGGGCAGTATAGTCGTTCATCTTGATTATGGTGGTTCTTCCGACATAAACTACTCTTTTCTTCAATTGTAATACCTTTTCTTTCAAAAATTCTTTGAAGTAAAAACCAGATAATTCAATAAAGAAGGTTAAGTTAACCGTTTATTACACATTAACAATGATAAGCAAAAGTAACTGTTTACTGTATTACACATAAATTACACGTGTCTTCGTCAGTTTTCAAGATAACAACATAATTATATAAACTAGAAGTACTAAAAGTAAATGTGTATACAACTCCTTTCCTTAAAACACAGCTTAATTATATATAACGTATATTTTGATCCGAAATATTTACTTAAGATTATGTCTGATGAAAGATGTGAAGTATTGTAATATTCTAGAAGCAATTTTTATAATTTTATGAACGAAAATGTCTCTGAAAATACGTTTTTGTTATTTATGTGATACAGTAATTGAATATTCAGTTCATGTTTGAACTAATTACTTCTTGGAGCTATTTTAATTATAAGAGCTTACAAGTTAAAACTTTGTTGTATTCACAGCAGCGGGCAAACCTGTAGGACTTGAATGGTGCATTAAAACGTAGAATATTTCAAATATAATGATCAATTTACATCTTTTTCCCTACTGGTTTGTATGGCAGTCGAAGATTTGAAGCAAAACAAGTACTACAAAAGAGCATAGAATTTGCAGGATATTAACATCCATTTGGAACTCTGAATTCTTTTTTAAAGCAAGAAAAAATATCCATTGAATACAATCAGCTAGTTTTCTTTTGATCTTCAGATTTATCTTCTTTCTTTTCTTTAAAATAGATCTTGTAGCTAAAAGAATAAAAACTTCTTTCCAAGGCCTAACAGTTGGCATATGTCGTTTATAATCAGTCAGCTAAGCTAACATCAATCGATGAACCTAGAACTCCAAACTTTTCTAGCATCAATCGTAAAAACACATTACTAAGAGTAATAGAAAACGCATTCAAAGTTGGTTATCTGCAAAATAGCTAAAAGCGATTTTTAATTAATTTCCCAGGAATTGTAATACATCGAACATATCTCGTGCTATTCATCTATTTAAAAAAACGCATGCAAATACGAGTTTAAAACAAATACCATTTAAAATTGTATGAAGATAAGAACGTTTCGTGAGTCAAAACTTTAGACTACTTTCATCAACTGACTAATGAATGATACAAAAAATAAGAAGGTTGGGCGATTTATGGATTATTACCATTGTTTGGCTATAAAGAAAAGTCACAACCACTATCACATAACACTTATACTTATTGCTGTAAAAAAACATTTAATTTTTTTGCATATTTTCAATAAAATAGTATTTTAATGTTAATAAACACAAATATGAAATATTAATATTCATATGATTTCACACCAATCTTTCCATTTGCTGGATAAGTATCCGTTAAGCCCGAAATAATTCAATTAAGCATTTTGGAGAAGACACTGGATTACTTTTTAAAGCATAAAATATTATCAAAGTATGGAATGAGCCAACATTTTAGAATATCGATATCGTTCAATGTATTGAAATTAAACATTATTAAAAGTTTGTAACTTAAAAATCCGGGGCTCGATTTCCCACTTGGCACCAAGAAAACAATAACAATTTATTAAAAACACAACTTATACTGGTACTACGTAAATTACAGAAACCACCTCACAATTTAAACGCTTTTGATGTTAGGACTAATAGCCAATAAAAGATCATAGTATTTTTTTTTACTCTGATATTTAGGTAACTACCTCGAACTCACCACAGTAATTCTGAAACAATAAGATTACATGATGGATACTGGGCATTAAGTAAAGTGAGACAAGCTGTAAGTACCGAATATCTTATTTAAAAGTGGAGCTAAATATTTCAGTCATTGGTAAATTTACATCAAAAATATGCTTTAACATGTTTTTATGATATTATATTTGGCTTTAATAATCAATATCGGAATATTTACCCCAAGAAAACGTTTAAGGAGATTTCAATACGTTTTATTTTTGACTAAAATGGAACACCATGAGCTCAAGTTAACTTTAAAGATATTCACTAACATAACGGTCTTTAACGCAGTCCATCCCTCACATCCAAATACATTTAGGAAAGAAATTAATACAATTGAATTAATTACATATTCCCGATGTCAATAACTAAAGGCGCTCGACTGCGCAATCTGAGGGTCGCGGGTTCGAATCCCCCTCCCACAAAAAATGCTCGCCCTTTCAACCGTGGAAACGTTATAATGTGAAGGTCAATCCCACTATTCGTTCGTAAAAGAGTAGCCCAAGAGTTGGCGGTGGGTGATGATGACTAGCTGCCTTCTCTCTTGTCTTACACTGCTAAATTAGGGACAATTAGCGCAAATAGCCCTCGTGTAGCTTTGCGCGAAATTCAAAACAAATAATAGCTTAAGTCCAATTAATTTTTTTACTTTGTAACGTTTAAATGTAAATAACAAAAACCAATACAAAAGTGAATAGTGAATATTCACAATAAAGTATTTAAGCTACAATTATATCAGTGATCTACCTGAATAATGTATAATCTTCCTTAATTACCCTGCAAAATAATAGCAAAAACGCTCCCCAGTGGCACATTCGTATGTTTGCGGGCTTATAACGCTAGAAACTGGGTTTCAATATCCGTGGTTGGCAGAGCACAGATAGCTCATTGTGTAGATTTGTGCTTAATTACAAAACGAACAAAACATTTTTTTCTTTTTTTATTAGTGCTCTTAATATGTTAACTTTGGTTTTTGCTTACATAAAAAAGCATTTTCACTTGCCATTACAAAAATTTGAAATTGTTTACATTTTAAATAATAATCATATTTTATTTTCCAAATTAAAAATCGATATGAAAAATTTATTCGCAACAAAATGTGAGGCTTTTACTTGGTAGGACGTTTTTAACTTTGAATAAGTTTATTTAGAATTTTCAAATAGACTAAAAAAATATAAGTTTATAAAAATCTAAGGATTTTTACCTTACTCTGTATTCAAGTTTTAAACAAGTTTATGTAAGAGTTATGTATTTTAGGTTAAAGTCTATTGTACTCGTATACCACTAGCAGTTTATCTAGTTAATATTTCGAGAACTGTAAAGGATTTGGTAATTTGTTTGTTTGTTTTTGAAGTTAAGCACATGGTTGGTAGACCACAGATAGCCCTTTGTGTAGCTTTGTGCTTAATAAGAACAACATATATTTTAAAATGTTGACCTGGTCGACAATAGTTTGATAGGAAGATCTTGCAAACATACATATACACCTGGAAAAAAGTTAAGCACCCCCGTGTTTTTTCAAGTGATTCAGATTCGACGTTCTTGTGACTGATTATAAATTACCATTCAATCTAAACGTGTTTATCAAATGAAATTATGCATTATTGGGCACAAG
>NW_013665670.1:107929-116844 GCF_000517525.1 Limulus polyphemus | reverse complement strand
GCTCAACATCATGAAAATTAAACCTTATTTTCAATAAGCAATCCTGAAAAATATTTGGGGGTGCTTAACTTTTTTCCAGGTGTATACATTGTTTTTCTGGCAAAATAAAATTTACATTTCGCCTATAACATATAAACCACTGTTGTTAAACCTGATAAATGTTTATCTTATTACCAGATCTATAAAAGGCGAGAATAGATGTTGTTAGTTTCATTTTTATCAACTTGAATATTTCTATGCTCAATTCATACATCTTTAATTATATACTTTTCAATGATCCCACACTCTCGTTTTTCCACAACAAGAAATAGTTCAATTAAATGCCGTGAGCGCATTATTTTTTTATATAAAAAGCAAAAACCCATTTAGAGTTAAGATAACATAATTTATTTACTTTTTTATATTTTAAAAGTAATATAGAGAACGTCCGTGAACGATGGAAAATTCAATAACAACTTTTCAAATTTAATTACGGAAATGTAAAGTTAGTTTAACGTTACAAGATGTTTGTTGTAATACTGCTAATGCACCTTCTCCTCGAAAAGCAATACTTATATTCGTTAAAAACAACGATTTTTTTTTTTATTATAAGAAACGTTATGGTAATTTGTTAAACATATTTGTAGCAAACTGCTCACCTGCGACAACAATTGAGGAAAATAAGCCTCTATTTTTCTATTATTTCTAAAATCAGTAAAACGGGAATAAGATAAAAAAGTGAATAAGCACTACAACTGTTTTCTGGTGTAGCACAGAACGCCAGGGTGCATCGGTAACCCACTCACTCACTTAAGGTCTTTAAATGCTGAAGTAATTTACACTTCTTTTCTTTAGAAATCACTTAAGAATATGCTATAATTTAAACTCTAAGAGATATATAATAGCACAAGATACTGAATATACTTTGAAACTACAGTTAGCAACCTGGAAAACAACGCAACGCTTCATTAACTTTAGAAGAGCTATAAAATTGTACGGAGGTAACTGTGTTAAACGTTAATGAAGCCATGCGAACTAGTAAGCTGAGCATCTTCCCATTGTGACTTGGTTCTTACGTTGATTAAAATGAGTTTTTGTTGGTTGAGTTAAGAGAAGGAGGTTAATTAGTGCTTAGAATCAGAGTGAAGCACATTTAGCCATTAATGACCAGTGCAATCATTACCCACTGCTTCCCTTTACCATCACTAGTCGACAACTTACCTCGTCTTATATTTGCATAATGAGATATTTCATTTTTGCTTTAATGCTCATGGCTAAATAACCGTAACAGTTTGATTTTAAGAGTAATGACCTTCCCAGATGGTAATATGTGGATCTTAAAAAAAAAAGACACGAAAAATCAAGAGATCGTTTGGTGCCAAACCTAATAGTTGGTTATAACTGCTTTTAAAATAACAGATGTTGCTTGCCATCTTATCTGCCAAGACATGTTTAAAACAATGAAACTGTTAAGTTCCTTATAATGGTTTTTAAAATGTACTTTTATATAAAAGAACAAATTAGAACACTGATATACTTCGGGCATGTTTTTAAGTAAGCCTAAGTATAAACATGCATAACACAAACACATGCATAAATGTATTTATATATATCTTAACAATATGCATTGTGATATAAATACCTAATTATAGAAAAAGCTTTGAATAAAAACAAAATTAATCTTCTTCTATTTTTTCATTAACTCCAGATATAAACAAGAAATAAACATAATTCATGACAATTACTTGTTCAGAAGATTACAAAGCTAAGTTTTCGGTAGTCTTTCTACCTCAATGTTGCAATAATTGAATTCGTATTTGTGTTATCTACAGTAAATAGCAACTCACATAAAAACAGCGAAACATAAGTGGAATAAAAAATAGAATGTCTCTCACGGTAATCAGTTTGAAACACATCTCATAAAACACTAACAATCCTCAGAGTTATTTATGATGTTTAAAAAAACACGTTAGTTCAAAAAATCAATTAAAATCGAAAATACAAAGCCTTATAACCCGCGCGCTTTCGAAAGGGGAAGAGAGGTCCTCAGGGGCAAACTATTAGTATTTGTGAATAATTAATCAAAACATCAGTAACTCATTAAAGTATTAATTTGCTTTAAGGTCCATGAGGAATTCTAAAGTAGAATTGATAAAGTGTAAATAATTGAATCACATATTTAAATTACTTTATGCCCTTAATTCTCTCTCTATCTATTATTGTCTAAAACTTTGGAAAAATTCCAATAGCATGTAAATTCTACAAAAGGCTATGTGATGATTTCAAAATGTGTGATATTGATTAATGCTTAAACTCAGAAAAATACCAGTTGATTGAATTCCATTTCTTTCACTAGCATTATTTCTTCGTTTAATTTCGTACAATGCTGCTAGAGGAGTAGCTGCGCTAATCATATATAAGTTGAAGCGATAGACTAGAGGAAAGGCAACTGTTCAACACCACCCACCGCCAACTCGTGGGCTACTCCAATCGAATAGTGGGATTTGAACGTTTCTTTTATCACGTACTCATGGCGCCAATGTGCGGAGAGTGGGACTAGAACCACAGAATCTTGGGTCTACAGTTTTGTAGACTAACCACTAGGTGGCGCTCACCTATTTCCCTAACTTCAGTTTTTTTAACCTCAGAACAGCATAGTTATAATACAGTACTTGTGTAAAAGAATAAATTATTACGTGACAAAGCTAGAAAAACATCTTAATTCTTGGTTAAAACGAATTGTGCAACAAATGCATCTGCGTATAAAACACGTTCAAAATCAGTTTTCTTTTTGTTTTTCTAGAGATACATTACAAAAACTATGAATAGACAACTTTGTGAGTGCGTAAGCAAAAGCTGCTTGCTTTTGAACACAAAAGTTGCATAATGGGCTATCTATACTGTGTCAACAACAGGGATCGAATTCAGAATTTTAGAGTTTTTAAACTATAATGCCTACCTCTGAACCGTGAAGTGTAAACAAACAGATTGTCATAATGAGAAAAAATAAGATATTCATTTACCGATTGATTCAAAATATGTGCCAAAATTTAAATACGTTCAAATCGGATAATGTGATATACATTTTGTTTATTAAGAGATTTTGTTTTTATATGTTTTCAGTAATTTCAAAATAATAAGTTTTATATAAGATTTAACTTTTTATTTATTTAAATGTAAAAACCTACGATTAGAATTTATCGGTTCACATTACAGACATCATTATCTAAAATTTATTTTCTTAACTGAAAGGTATGCTACATTATGTGTTACGTTGCCTAAAGTTAGTAAAATTCAGAAAACACAACAATAAATATTTCAGCTATCAGCAAAAAAGGAACATTTTATATTTTAACGTAAAAGCCATAGAATTATAGCTAGGTAACGTAGTTCTTCAACAATTTTTATAAGATGTTTTCCGGTAACAACAGAATGCTCAAAGTGTGAAAGATAGCCAGAATTCTTGTGACTTAGTAAAACAACACTATAATATTTAGAAAAGTATTTAATTTCATTATTTAATCAAAAATATTGTTTTCATCGGTCTGAATGTAAAACCAATTAGAATACCGAGTTAAGTTAAATGTTAAGAAAATAACAGAAATGTTTATTAATTCATATTGCAAGATCTAAATAATTTTGCAAGCAGATGTGCAGCTCAATATCTATAAGAGTGATTTTTGTTGGACTAATTAGAGCAGTAAAACTTCAAGTACCTCGAAATACAACATATTAAAAAACAGTTCTCGACTCACATTCTGCGGGTCGTGGGTTCGAATCCCCCTCTCACCAAACATGTTTGCCCCTTTCAGCCGTGAAGGAGTTATAATGTGACGGTCAATCTAATTATTCGTTGGTAAAAGAGTAGCCCGAGAGTTGGCGGTGAGTGGTAATAAATAGCTGCCTTCCCTCTAGTCTTTGACTGCTAAATTAGGGATGGATAGCGCAGATATCCCTTACGTAGCTTTGCGTGAAATTCAAACCAAACAGTTAATTATGCAGTCGAATTATAAATTCAGTGGATATTTTGTTTTCACTGATATATTTGTAATTAAAACTGGTAACATTTGTGTCGTGATTGGCTTGTCGGAAAAAATACGATTACGTGATGCCTATTCTTTTATTATTCATTAATACAATGAAAATAAAACCTTAAGAGATGGATTCCATCCTTTATATCATCAAATACTGTTCAAAATCATATTTGATTTTATATACACGATTCCCAGGTACCTTTGATATTCAGTGCTTGAGTAAAGAAGTAATATTTATAAAAATAACTCTCTCTACTTGAAGGATGGAATATGCAGATGTTGCTGGTCGCTTCAAGATCATGAACAATGTATGAAGGGCATTAGCAGGATGCCAAGGATTGTCGAGAATTTAAGAAAATAGAAGTGTCGTTGTCAGACAAGGTGAGCTGCAAGACTGAAACAACACTGATAATGACATCTACACGCTAACGAATTATTTCAGGAAATCTTAGTCATTTTTTCATTACAAGATATGTAATTTGTGAATAACATCCAGCGTCTTATCTTTAGTTCCCCTATTAAAATAGTAATAACCAAATATTAAAAAGAGGCCAGAGGAAAATATAATGATTTAGAGTAAAAAAAAAACAGTTAACTCTTCCAGCTGCTACATCTCAGCTAAAAAAGTAAAAAAACGTTTAGTTAAAAGTTTTCTGTAAAAATATAAAATTTAATTCGAGTTGTGAGTTTTAGTAAGAATACAAAATAAATTAGATTAAATTTCAAACTATGAAAGACTACATTCTTAAGAATGAAACTTCTCAGTAAATGTAAATAGGGATTTTGTTTACGCGCCTTAGAATAGCAGAATGTGTCTTTACGATATTGCTTTTTGTGATAATGTTTGTTTGCTTGAAAGCGTGTGAAGTTAAGCATAAAGCTACACAATGGGCTATCTGTGCTCTGCCTCCCACAGGTATCGGAAGCCAGTTTCTAGCGTTGTGAGTCCACAGACATATCGCTGTACCACTGGGGGGCGTTGTGATAATGTTGCTGCTACTGTTATATTTCAAAGAAGCAAAAAGTAAGTAAGTATGTAATTCAAGATGTCTAATTAGTTAATGTTAAATACCCCCATCAGTGTGTCAGCGGTTAGTTTACGGGTTTAAAACGCTTAAATCCAGCGTTCGATTCCCTGCAGATTGCCCATTGTTTGGTGTGCGCTAAAAAGTCAAAGCCATATAATGTTAAAATGCATCTGTGTATCTTCGAGAATGTTATCATATCTTTCGTATCAGATATAATGATTATTTTATCTCTAGTTATCTGAGGAAACACAGGAACTTTTTTTAACCCAAAGTTTTAAATCTGAGATTAAGGCTTTAATTTCGACAGTGTTATATATATATATATATACATATTGGCATAAGTCATGAAACATATATATTGTTCCAGACTCATAAAGTGACTTATTGAATGATTAAATGAAATAGCAAAGACTTGTTACTATGTTAAACTTGTATTTATTTCCAGCTTTTGGGCATGATATTAAAACATTTAACGAAAAAACTGTTGTCTCCCGGAAGCTCCGTTACAGAACTAATTACATGTGACGTCACAACGCCTGGTCCATCCACTACTTCTGGATGGTAAACCAAACCTTTCTTTATTTTCATGAAGTTTAAATTATTTTAACCAGAGTATCCTGTATATATATTTTTATCAGAAAACGTTTTTATGGAATATAATTGGTATCAACATGGTAAAATAACTAGATAACGTGGTTCTTTAGTAATTTGAACAAGTTCATGTCTTTACGTAGTTTCGAGAATTATCTGGGAGAACCGTCCTTAATTTAGAAGTGATATACTAGAGAGACGACAGCTAGTAAATACCAACGTTTTTATCAACAAATAGTAGGATTAATCGTCGCTATATAATACTCCCACGGCTGAAAGGACGAGCATGTTTGGTGACGTGATTCGAACCCTTGCCATTCAGATTATGAGCTGAGTGCCCTAACCACCACGTCAAATCAGGCTGTAATTTCAACAATGTAAAAAAAAAAGTGCTAAAAGATGTATAAAAATTCCACGGTTCTTAAGATTGGAGAAAAATTCCATCATTTAACCAAAGTGTTATTTTTTCATATGGCATTATATTCAGATGTTAAATATGCTCGCATTTTAAGTACATTTGTAAACTATATATAGCGTTTGTGATCGAAAAACTAAAGTTGATTACTTTTGTGTATTATGTATTATTGTTATTTCTCCATTTGCTGCTTTAATACTTTGGTTTACTTTTCTATTTATTTTTTTGCATAGTTTTTTCGGTATTTATATAGCATTTTACTGACATTTCCTTAGTTAGCTTAGTGCGTAGAAGATTCTAATAATTTAATTGAACCTTATTTCGAATCGTTTTGCAGTTTCAGAGAAATCGGGCAACTATTAATTTATGATTAACATTTAGCTACATAATATTAGAACAACACGTGTAAGTTTTCAATAACACAGATACAGTACAGAAATAAAAGTAACGTTTGACAGTACACATTAAATACAATAAACTATTTTATTTCACTTAATAACTTTATGTATAAAGATAAAATACCGAAAGACTGTGAACTGCCTCATACACTCCACGTGTTTCGACGTCTTACTGCGTCATCATCAGGAGTGCTGAAGGCAACATCTTTATGTTATCATTTCTAACATTTCTTTCGTGTTCATTTAGCTGAACATACTAATGACACTAAGTACGTGCTTCAAGGAGGAAAAAAATCATTTTAGCATAACTTGCAAACAACCAATGGTAATAATATCTGCGAATCTATCGAGACAATAAAATTCAATAAAAATCATGCAAAAGAAAAGTATTAAATAAAGACGAAGGACCAGAAAGAAATGTCGTTAATAGATGGCGTGAAATTCTTTAAATTAAATTGTATGTAAATTTGTTTATGTGAATTTTTTAAAGTGTACATATAGGTATTAATTCGTGCCAAATATTGCACTCCTGGTAATGATGCATTAAGAGGTCGAAACATAGAGAGAGTATAAGGTTGTTCCCAATCATACAATATTTTATCTCTATACAGTAAATTATTAAGAAAAACAAAAGTGTTTATTGTGTTTTGAGATCGGGGACAATCTCATTTTAAATATTTATTGTTCACTATTAAACGTTGACTTTATTTCTCTAATATGTGTCACTGAAAGCATTTAGTTACATGTCAATAAATTTAACTTTTTCTAAACCATTTCTCTTTAGTAAAGATCTATTTTGAAATTAACAATAGTTTTATTCGAATATGTATTTAGTTATAATTTGATGCTATTTGTAGTTAAGCAAAAAAACTAGACAAAGGGCTATCTGTTCTCTGCCCACCACGGATAAACCCGGTTTCTACCAGCGGTGTAACTCCGAATAATTTGAGTATGTGTATCCGTTATTGGTTTTTGTATGATCAAGGCAAATCATTACCCCCCCCCCCCAGTGGCACAGCATTATGTATGCGGAGTTACAACGCTAGAAACCGGGTTACGATACCCGTGATGGGTAGAGCACAGATAGCCCATTGTGTAGCTTTGTGCTTAACTTCAAACAAACAAAGCAAATCAATAATTTCAAATAAATTCAATATAGAGCGTGTCATTGCAAAGTTAATACCAACTACAAACAATGACACTTTACTTAATTTTTAACAACCATCGGATGAATGATGTTTATACACTCGCCTCCGGCAAAATAATCAAGTAAAATAGCGTTGATCTCAACAAAACTTCTCAGACGCAAGGCAACCTAACATAAAAATAGAAACAGTCATGTTGCTAGCAAAACAAAACCTAACGTAATAATCATGGTATAGAGATTGTAGAATTTTTTAGTCGATTTAAAACATATATATATATATCGAAAGCAAATATTCGACTCGGAATGTAGTCTCAAATGGTCTTTTTTTTTCATTGTGTTAAAATAATTTTACAGAGCACGAAACTCATATACAAATAATGTTACATTATGATTTTTTGTCACCTAATGAAAAGTAGGAATACACGGATCTCTACTGCTATCTGCCGGGAAATGTAACTCACGTGTTTAATTCAGCTATGAAAAGAAAATGTTCTGTTTAGTTTGCATTTATTTACATCACCTATGTGGTTTCATTTATGTCCTTCCCGAACGAAATAGTTTTTGCATAAGAAAAGTAAAACGGCAGGTGTTCGATACAAGAAAAACTGTCAGAATATTTTTATTGATTTTATATAAACACAAAGAATATTATTTCTTGATATGGTATTATATCCAGAAAAGGCACATACCAAATCTATAACGTAGCAAAAGAACATGTGATGTATTGCTGTGGTAGGAAAAAATGACAACTGAATAGATTACGCAAACAAGTGAAAAGCTGTCGTTATTATTACTATTATTATCATACACCTTCAAAATACCTTTCTAGTACAAAACTTCGCGAAATAGTCGAGGATCCTTTCATTATAAACATCGAGGGTTATATGTAAACAGGTTTTTATGATGCATAAATATCCTGAAAATGTGTTTTACAGAAGGTTTTCAAACAGTACTCACCTATCTAATTTTTCTTACTTCTCTATTATCCTGCTTGTGATTGGGTGGTTGCTAGGAGGGTTGCTATGAAGTGCAAAGCTATACAATGGGCTATCTATGCTCTGCCCACCACAAGTATCTAAACCCGGTTTTTGGTAATTGTAAGCTTAGAGATTTCTGTTGAGCTACTAGGGGGCACCGTGTTTGTTAACTGCAAAGAAGCTCTGATAAAAAAAAAAAAAACACGTTAACACTTTTACGTAGATTTCATTTGCTATAGAACTGGTGAAGCCAAACGTTATCATTAATAGTGGTACTACACGTATGATCACTATGATGCATGGTCATCAATATATCATATGTTATGTATATGCTTGTAAAATATAT
>NW_013665670.1:105835-107438 GCF_000517525.1 Limulus polyphemus | reverse complement strand
GACTTTAGAGATTTTTTTAAGTTGTTTTTTTTTAATTATGCACAAAGCTACACAAGGGCTATCTGTGCTCTGCCCACCCCTAGTATCGAAACCCGGATTCTAGCGTTGTAAGTCCGCAGATATACCGCTGTGCCAGTGGTGGGGGGGGCTTTTAAGCTGTAAGGCCTTATATATAGATAGCTATATGAAGTTTTCAAGTTGTAGAGATGCATGCACGTATATTCAATGTAAATATAATACAATGTGTAGTAATATAATAACATATATATAAAAATAAACGCTTTTGATAGTTCTTATAGTTGTTATATTTCCCTCTTCCTCTTACCCGCTGGCCATAGTTTTGCTGCAGCTGGCCAGATTTTTTCCTAGAATGACATTCTATACACTGTACAAGGTTGAAAACGTGTTAATTAACAACTATGAGTTGATTATATTAATAATATATTTTCCCCTCCATTTCTGATTGAGTTTGGGTCGTGACACTTCTACGACCCTCTTTCACTATGACAACACTAAAGGCTGCTGCATACTTTATCTGAAACTAAATATTCTATAAATGAAATATATAGTTACAAAATTTCTGCCTCACCTGCACCTAGAATCACCATCATTTTCGCCATCTCCTTCTTGCACGATTCTTGCCATTCCTTGTAGCCAGCTTCAAGAATGGCTGCTCTATTAGCAGTATCTATAAAATTCGCAATCGCGCAGTGTTGGTTATAATGTGACCCTTACCCCATCAGCCATCACCGTGATTGCCGTTCAGATGCTCGAAATTGAGCTTGATGCTATCTTTTAACCTACGGCTTAAATATTTCTGCTGCGGGAGACAGCCTAGACGTTTGTGTAACATGGCCGAAGTCGATTGTAGTGTTGAAAAAAAACTGTGATCCTCTTAGCAGTGTCCGAAAGGGCAGGAGCCCTATAGGTAAACAAATGATACGCGGCATCAATACAGTTTCAACAATAAGTTAATAATTGCTATGGTACATGTGTCATGCCTGCCATATAAACATTAAATTTCATCCACGGCCTGCACGTAGATATATACGTATGCATGTAGTAGATTTTTTGGCTCCATATAAACCACAGACTACATTAAAACGATTGGGTGTTAACGGTTATACAGCCGCTGTTATATTTGCCAGGTAGTCAAATAAACTTAAAAATTGCACAATGCGCAATGATGCGTTTACTAATATTGCCTAAATTTTATTACAATACTCACAGCCATTTTCAATGTAGCTGGTTGAACAATATTAAACTAAACTGTTTCAAATAGGAGAGTATAGTTAGTACACACGATTATGTTCATAAAATTAACTAAAGAGACAAGATTATTAAAAATTGTTAACTTAAAAAGAGGGAATAGGGATCTTCAAAAAATACAGAAACAATATAGACAGCTTAAAGGCCCGGCATGGCCAGGTTGTTAGGGTGCTCGACTCGCAGTCTGCGGGTCGCGAGTTCGAATCCCCGTCACACCAAACATGTTCGCCCTTTCAGCCATGGGGGCGTTATAATGTGACGGTCAATCCCACTATTCGTTGGTAAAAGAGTAGCCCAATAGTTGGCGGTGGGTTGTGATGACTAGCTGCCTTCC
>NW_013665670.1:101218-105633 GCF_000517525.1 Limulus polyphemus | reverse complement strand
AGCTTTGCGAAAAATTCAAAAAGAAAACAGACAGCTTAAAGTGAAAATACAATCGCAAAAAATGTAAACCAACAAGCTTAAGGTTTGAGATGTAGTAATGACATTATTTCACTAAGCTACAAATCCCTATTTTGGCTCCATGTCTAAAAGCTATGATATTTAGGAAAGTCAAAATAGGCGTTTGTAGCTAGAAGAAATAATGTCAGTACTTTCTCAAACCTTAAGCTTGTGATATTCTTTTTTTACCTAATTATCAAACTTTTCTTGTCAAATATATTTATCCAACAAAACACACTTTGGGCAAGGTGTTTTTGCACTAAAAACATAGCAAAATACATGGAGTTAGGTGTCAGCATCGTTAACCAAACATTTCAAGTTCAAAGTTTTCTAATAAAGCAGACGCTTTTGAACTTGTAAACTTTACATTTACGAATAAAAATATTTCATATAAATTATGTTACACGCTTTACTACTCTTGAACATCAGTTTTGCAGAAACAGTTAAAACTTACTCGGCTACATTGTAATTCCTTAAAAAATGTTTAAAGCTCCAATGAACCATTGTAATATGGTGAACACAATTAGCTTTTACCTCCCATTAATTCAAGCTCTTACTCTAGTTAATAATGCAAGCTGTATAACAGTTACCTATACAGTATAATATAATGTAATTCTTTAAGTTATTTTAGCTTCTGCTAAGTACTTTAATTGTCGTATTTACCATTTTCCTAAGTCTTATTATTAATGTAAGCCTTATGAAATCTTATCTCGTATAAAATTTGACTAGTACCTAGATTTTAACTTTATTTATTACTTTCTGTATATATGTTTTAAAGTGACAGGGATTTGTTCAAGTCGGATTAGTTGTGTTAGACACACCTCATAGTATGCTCAGCATATTATGTTTTGTTACATTTGGCGTGTTTGTATATTAATTTCATTATCGATTTTCTTACTGATTATTGTACAATTATGTTACTTATTTAATTTCCTATTCAGTATTTTTTAGCCATGGCATAGCGGCTCATAGAACGGCTCTGAGTTTTTCAAGTCAGAGCTCCGTCATCTCTTGACCGATTTGAAATTGAATTACAGTTTTGGACTCAGGATATCCAACCCTTTCGATTAATCATTTGACCACGCCCAAGGTTTCATAGGTTTATTTACTCTAATCCTGCAAAAAATAACATCAATTTGAGGGTAGGCTGGTAGAGATTCTGATGAGTAATAAAATTGAATCGGGTATACGCGCGCCTCACGTTTGGTATTGCTGACACACAAAATATAGATAATAAAATGAAAAAAGTCTCATAGATTAATTTACTCTAATTGTGCCTAAAACAATTTCAAATGTCGCGGCTATTGAGGATTCCCTCTTGTTTCTCTTCATAAGCTCTAATTGTTTTTGCTGTACTACTCTATACTGTCTTGCTACCTGACTTTATAGCTAATCAGCAGTATACGTAGTAGTAATTTATCTCAGACGCTAAACTGCTGAAACTTTGCACTGACGGAGCCATTGAATGATCTTTCATTGAATACAGGTGTTGTTAGAGAAGATTGTACTAAGTTTTGCGTATATTGATGTCAAGTTCTTCAAGGAACATGACATCTATAGTGCATAAAGAAACCACTAGTGTTTATATGTTCTGTAACTTTATTATTTCTTTAATGTTACTTTCATTAACAATATTGATTAAATGTTTAATACATGTATTATATTTGTTTATTATAATGTTTTTATTATAACACTTATTTTTCATTGTTAGTTTACTGCATAATTGTTGTACTAGACTAAATCTTTTAAGCTGGCCGAATTTCATGAGATATTATTGGGATTGCGGCCGAAAATGTCGCTAATACTGAAGGTCTCCAACTGATGAAACAACACATTCCAATCATTATAAGTAAGAACATACGAATATTATTTTTAATTAGCTATACTCAAAACTGAGTTGTATTTTAATTATAATTTATATACGCAGCTTACTCTGATCAGAAGTTAATATTAAGTATTCGCTGAGCGTGTATACGTTATCATTGGTATTTGTAAGTGCTTTTGTAGATTCTACTTCATTATAGAGGCGTTTTGACTATAAAGTTCAAGTTAATTAATCCTCTTGATTCTTTAGCGTTGCTGTAGCTGCTTCTCTTTTGCCTGCATTAATACTCTATTTTTATGTTTTTCATTCTTTATATAATATTTGTATTGATAGTTATATCGTCTGAGTAAACTTAATTTCTTCTTAGAAAATTAGCAGATATTTTCCTGAACAAACAACAAAGATTGCTGGAGCACCGAATTTGATAAATTCTCCCCTTCTTTTTTATGGAAGTTTTAAGAAACAATTAAAACACCCTCAATTACTCCTATTTTCTGTTTGAGTAAATGCCTTGCCATTGGAAATTACAAATAAATTTAAGATACAAACAAATAACGAATGTAGTTAATGAGTTTGTGTATGTACATAATTTTTTTTACGAGTAGCAAGTAATTTCGCGACCGATTACTTTTGCTTCAAACAGAAAAGATCAACGTTATACAAACACATTAATGTATTCTAGTTATATTGATCAACTGAGAATATTTAGGCTAATTATAAATACATTTACTAAATTATGGTTGAAATATAATATTCTCAAGTGTAAAAGTAATAAAATAACCAACTAAAATAATGATATTGTAAATACTGAAATATTATAGTCAATAAAACCAATGAAATACATTTTAAAGCAAAATGAAATATATCATTTCTTCGAAAAAACGTTTATTTCAAATCAAAAGATAGTTCGATAGATTAAGAATTCCTTTTGTAAAAACATATTTTAACTTTACATCGTTATTTCGAAACACTAAATTAAGAAGGGTTTTTATTGCATCGTTTCAAATACACAAAAGTAAAATTAAAGCCTCAGATCTGAGATTGTCACTGTTTTTTTTTATTATTATTTTATCTGTAAAGCTAAGGAATATTTCAAGTTTCACAACCCTAGCTAAATTCGATTTGTCATGTTTAAATCAGGTCAATAATTCTTACTTCTGAGACTGTTAAAATGTAAGGTAGATGTAACTTCCAAAAACTAAAATACGCTTGTTTGTTTTTATCTGTTTTAGCGCAAAGATGCACGAGGAGCTACAGAGCCTTGCAAAAGTATTCACCCCTACAAAGTTTCACATTTTGTTGCCGCCTGAGCTTGTAATCATGAAACTTTCAAATGGGACTTTATACATAGAATCTACACAATCTAGTCCAAACTGAGAAAGCTAAAAAACGCTTATATTGTGTACATAAATTAGATTTTCAAAGAAAATTAGAATATTCTCAATTGCATAAGTATTCAACCCCTTTGCTACTGCAACCCTAAATTATTTCAGGTGCAAACGATTAGTTTGAAATGTTACAGAATTAGTGTAATGGTCTCTATGTGTATGTAATCAAAATTGTTTAACTTGACTTCAGAGTAAATGCATCGGTTCAAGTCGCAACTCATATATTGGGACGACAAACCAACCATGAAGACCAAAGAACTTTCCAAACAAGTCAGTGATAAAGTGGTAGAGAAGTACAGACCAGGAGAAGGTTGCAAGAACATTTCAAAGTCACTGAGTACCGTGAAGTCCATCATTAAGAAGTGGAATGTGCTTCATATCCCCCAGTCACTACCCAGATCAGGCCGTTCTCCAAACTAAGCAGCAAGGCAAGAAGGAAACTGGTTAGGAATGCCATTGTGAAGCCAACAGTGACTTTTAAAGATTTGCAAAGTTCCATGTCTGAGATGGCAATCAGTGTTCATACATTGACAATATCCCGGTCCCTACACAAAGCTGGCCTGTATGGGCGAGTGGCAAGAAAGAAGCCATTACTGAAAACTAATCACCTTAAATCTCGTATGGAGTTTGCAACAAAGCATGTAAATGATGCTGCAGACATGTGGAAGAATATTTTGTGGTAAAAAAAAATTATTAAGCTTTTTCGTCTAAATTCAAAGTATGACGTCTGGAGAAAGACCAAAACAGCACATCATCCAGTCAATACCATCCCAAATGTCAAATATGGTGGTGGCAGCATCATTTTATGGGGACATTTCTCATCAGCAGAAACTGAGAAGTTTGTCAGGATTGAGATGAAGATGGATGGTGCAAAGTACAGGCGAGACCTAGAGAAAAACCTGCTTGAGTCAGCCAAGAATCTAAAACTGGATCGAAAATTCACATTTCAGCAGGACAATGACCTGAAGCACAAAAAGCCAAAACCACACTGGAGTGGTTTCAAAAGAAGAAAATGAATGTCCTAGAGTGGCTCAGTCAAAGTCCTGACTTGAATCCAATGGAAATTTATGGTGAGACTTTAAGATTGCAGTCCATCAACGATCCCCAACGAACTTGTCATAATTGGAGCAATTTTGCAAGAAAGA
>NW_013665670.1:92805-100821 GCF_000517525.1 Limulus polyphemus | reverse complement strand
CC
The DNA here is from genome assembly GCF_000517525.1 of Limulus polyphemus. Lineage (NCBI taxonomy): Eukaryota > Metazoa > Arthropoda > Merostomata > Xiphosura > Limulidae > Limulus > Limulus polyphemus. The sequence continues at coordinate 100,819 of NW_013665670.1, read as the reverse complement.
AAATGTAGGACTTATGCAAGGAATAAAGTTTTAAAAAAAATCCTATTATCCATACAAAAACTAAGAAACGCAAGCAACTGAAGCAAGAAGCCATTGCCATGCCACCTCGAATTTTAAAACCGATTCCCAAATTTATAATTCACAAAGACTCAGCACCTCGATCCAATATACAGTATTTTTATTTCTACTATCGAAGGATTACTTATTCAATATATCGGAAAAGCGTTTAGGCGGATAATGGTAAATTTTAGAAATAAGCACAGTTTCCGTTTGTGCGTGACTAAAATTATCAACTGCAGGGTCTAAACAGTTTTGTTATTGAAGCTGAAAACGAACGCATGCATGGAGCGATTATATGTGTTGAGTGTGATTTTCAGACGGCGATTTTACAGCCTTTTTCTTTCAGTGCGATAAGAATATTATATTCACCCCTTTATAAAAATATGAATTTTAGTTCAATGGACAGAAAACTGGCAACTTTTTAAAAGAAAAAAATTAGCGAATTAGATCGATATTTTAAAAAGAAAACGATGAACTCGACACCACAGTGTGACTCGTTTAGAAATATTGGAAGGTTTTTAGCTACTTGATTGATACAAGAATACTTTCATAATAAAATGATTTTATTCTAAAAAAAATATTTAAATCTAGGCCTCATTGGTATATGCTACGGTATCCATTCACAATGCCAAGCTAAATGTTAAATTTTAGTTTGTTTAGTCTTTTCTTTGTTGCTATTTCACTTGAAAAGTAGAAGGTACTATTCCGTGTTTTTAGGTTCTTGTACTTATCAATTCAAACAGAGATTGAACTCATTTGAATTAATATGAAAATGTCAATATACCTATGCATATATATATATATATTACGGCCATGATAACTAATTCCACAGAAAGCAGATTTAACAGGACGAAATGACTATCTCGACGAACTTATTATACTAATTATAGGATATTCAATTCATAGTACTACAGAGTAACTCTAAGATCATCACTTCCTACCATCAGCTGACTGTTATTACAATCTAATGACTATACCCCTCACGGGAAATATCATTGCACAGTGAAACGAACTGCTAGACATTTTTACGCTGTTAATATCCAAAGTGAATGTTTAGAATCTTAATTATGCATTTATTCACGAATATTCGGGTTTTCACCGTATCACATTTATTAGTGCCTTATGTAATGTTTTATATTTTTTACTAGTGGGAGGTGTATCCATCGTGAAGAGGACGGGAAGTGATTTCTTCACGAAGATAGTCTTTCCATCGTAACAGTGGTAGTCAATTTATTGTATAAAGAGATAACGCTAGTTATTCAATACATCATACTATAAGCCATTCTATCGTGCCTCACCTGTTCTATATTTATCTACCTATCAATGTGCATACCTGTGTGCGTATGTATCATATTTATCGATTCTTATATCTCAATAACACATGTTACTTCAACCTGAAGACTCAGAAAAATTAAATTCTCACAAATATGAATAGCGAATACCAATATTTACACCCCAGTAGCTCATCGGCAAGTCTAAAGATTTATAACGCTTTAAGTAGGGTTTCGATACCTGAGGTGGGCATAGAACAACTAAACAAAACAAACCCCAAGAAATACCACGCAATACATTCTTCCTTTCCTTATCATTGTATGAAATCCATAATTCGTTTACCATCTTATTTCAACTGCTATAATTTTAACTATTTACTTGTATAAACTGGTTCTGTTTGCTAACACAAAAATTGATTATCCTATCTGTCATTAATTTATATTTATTGATTCTAGTCGATGAATTTTTATATGTAGAATTAAAAGAAAAATATATTTTTCCTATACGAGTACATAAAATGAAATACTCAATATTACTGTTATGAAAAAAACACAATAATTATTACTTTATAATATACACGTTAAGATGTTCAGTATCTTTAATGCTTTATTGCATACAGGACAATTTAACATCAAATTCGATATCAAATTCCCTTCCAAACCAATTATCAACTGTATTTCAATAAAATGTCGATTTTCATTGATTTCTAGCTATAACCCACATGTCGTTACACTTTTACAAGACTTTAACAAAAGAGTTGAACCGTGATCCAAGTCGATTTTGACCGACACTACACGCATTGGAAGGTTCCAAAATTATACAGTATATTGGCCATTAGTGAACTGGAAAAAGTTTCAATCCAGCGTTTGTCGATTAAAGGCTGTCTAAAAGTGACAAACTTATGTAGCAGAAACTAGCTTGTAATCATAATCAAAGTAAAATCGAAATGGAATTTATTCCTTCTTTCATGGTTTATGGGTTTTGTTGTTTCAAGGTTTATTCTGTTGCTTATCAACTGCAACTTAACGAAGTAGTTGATCATAATTTTGTTTGTAATTGAGTGATATGAAAAGCTATACGATTCACACTTCATTTAAATCATAGAGTGAAGCGAACTCGTTGTCTTCTGTAAACTATGATTAATACAAAAAATCGCATGGATCCATGAATCGTTCTGCAGCCAGTTTAGTACATGTTTTTATTATTGTTTGCCAGTTGGGATTTTCCTTTTTTCGCAAGAGTAAATAAAAAGTATTTACTTCCTTTTCTCTTCCATCTATATCATGCAGTGCGTAGATCAGTGTTTTGTGTGCAGACTGTGAATCTGAGTGTCCATGGCTCTCATCCCGTTGCTTCAAAATTATGCTCCGCACCTGGGGGCTGGGTTGCGTTATAAGAGAGACTGTCAAATCCCACTATTCGATTAGAGATACCCAATAAGTTACCGGATAATGTTGTTGAATAACTGCTTCCCCCTTTAGTCTGTCAGTTCAAAATCAGGAATAGCAAGCGCAGATTGCCCTTGTTTAGCTTTGCTAAAATATCCAAAATAAATAAACTTTCTTTTATAAAATCTTCTTATTTCATAATTTCAGTGTACAGTTGGATGATGTAGCATTTGGATAGTGTAGCACAACTGGAAGACGTATAAAACAGAGACTTAAGACCTAGGCTTCGGTACGATTTAAGACGTTTCAAGTATAATACTAGAATAAGGATAACTCTTAAGGAAATGAGATAATGCATTAAAACAGTTAACAGCATTTGCAAATATATTTATGCATTAAGTTTAAGTTTGAAGGGACGGGTGCACATCTATTGAAGTGATTAAACAATTAAGAACTTGTTCTCCAGGATTGGATGCTTTTTGTGTAACAGTCCCCTCAAAACGTTCAAATCTGCAAAGATATCCCATAAAATATCAAATGAACAAGGCATTTTTAAGCTTTGTGCCCCTGTCTTTAAATAAAGCGTAGGCTCGTTTAATATGAGAATATCATTAATTTTAATAATGCAAGCATAATACCTAATTTTTATTATATATTTACATGGTAGTGGAGCATAATACAGGAAGAAACAAGCCAACACTTATTCAGATACGTACTTAAAACAAAAGTCTTTTTAACGACCACAGTTAAAACATACTCAGCAGTTCAGTTGAAACGTGTAAGAACATAGACTAAACTCGGATAAGCCAAAATTGCAGATCACATTCAACCAACATAGAAAGAAAATTGTTTGTGCAGACATATTATATTGCAATTAAATACATTAATCAAAAACAGACATAAGATTGTCAGTAATAACAAATACAAACACAACATATGCATAAATTTCTAAGTATAGGTAAACACATATTTACTAATGTAGTAAAATACATATCAAAGAGCAGAAACCGAAGATAAAGCGTTCGTCTTAGGAAAGCTGGCGTCACTAAATATTTAAATGAACGTTCGCGAATATAAAAACTTGGAAAAGTATTGTTTCAATGCAAATTTCATTGGATACTACTTAAATATAAACTAACAAGGCACAGTTTTATATTTCATAATGGCACAGAAAATTTAGATTAATAATAGTTTAGTCAAAAAAAAAAAGAGAAGAAAAATGAAATCAACATCTGGAGGTAAGTGTTTTTTTGTAGAAATTACATCCAGACAGATTTTTGGTTTCATGATATCCTATTATGCTGATGGATAGTTGTGCATTATTCTGCTGGATAAAGTAGAATTGATATGTTTATTTTCAGAAACCTGCAAGAGCTGGCACGTTATGTAGTAAAGTTAGATTTGTTTTTCGCGCCAATTTTTTTGTGCTACGTTTTAGTTGTTTTATCACAATTTCGATTTCCCAGGAAGAATACACATAACATATTCCTAAGACAGGCTATTATGAGTTCAAAAATTATCTACGACAGAAGATGTTCCTTGACTAACGATTCAAACCGCCTGGTAGGGAATCTTGCAAATCAAGAAAATCTGAATGAAGACAAGATTTTACTGTCGGTTAAAAATAATATAGATCATAGCACTGGCTTTATGAAACACTCTATATAATTTATATGATTTTCGCTACTTCGTAAAAATGTGAAAAGATTATATGCACATAGTTTTTAGGCCTTGTCAATTGAAAAGTTTCAAAATACGTCGTATCAAATACAAGACTTAATCTATAAAAAGTTCCTATAAAATAGCAAGTGTAAATTTCTAAACACACTTGCTCAAAATGATGAATATTTTATTGGTATTATCTCAGATTGCTCCCCAGTGGCACAGCGGTATGTTTGCGGACTTACAACGCTAGGATCCGGGTTTCGATACACGTGGCGGGCAGAGCACAGATAGCCCATTGTGTAGCTTTGTGTTTAATTACAAACAAACAATCTCAGACTAATTCTGTGTTTCTCTTTCTGTCTATCACTTGTACTGTCTCAACTCATTCCAGCTTTCTCTCTGTCTGTCTATCACTGATATTATCTCACAATCATTATAGATTTTTGTGTCTGTCTATCACTGGTACTATTGCAAACTAACTCTGATTTTCTCTCTGTCTATCACTGATACAGTCTCATACTGATTCTAATTTTCTCTCTCTGTCTATCACTAGTTCTATCTCAGACTCAAAATATTTTGCTTTCTGTCTGCCTCCAGAATTACATGATTACATGATATGGGTTTATTAAATAAAATAGAATGATGATTTTTACAATCCACTACGATACTGGAAAATAATATGTAACCTCTCAACCAACAGCTCACCACTCTGAGAATATTGTAATGCCTCTCATGAAGAACAAGATCTGAAGCTCGTCTTGTAAAATAACAATTTTGAATTACCATGTTATTACAGTTAAAACATTTATGTCACCTTTATATTAAACATGTTAGGAATATCACATTTATCAGCCTTCGGTTTACAAAGAGGTAAGAAACATAATATACATTCATTCAAAATATTATGATATGTTTCTTTCCTTGACAAGTCTACAGTTGTTGAGAAAAAAAACAAGCTTTATTATTGCTTTTGCCAAAGTTTAGATATTAAGAAGTACATTTTAATATACGTGACTTAATAATCACTAATCTACAACATGATAACATTTTAGATCTGCAGAAGTTTCGAACAAGTTACTAGTAATGGGTTAAAATTAATTAAAGCAGTTCACCATAACAGGACTCCAACATAAGAAAACCAGTAATTCCAATATAGAAAGGTTTGTAATTATAATGAAAACAACAGAGTTTGAATTTAACAAACATTTTCTACTAGTCTGAAATCGGTAGAAAATGTAATACTAGGGCATCTGACACAAAATTAAACAAGCCATATCTGGAAAAGTACAAAATATTTATCTGTAGAATCATTTATTTCAAAGTGTATTGTTATGCATCCAAGTAATGCAGTGTTAGGGTTAGGTTTGAATTTCGCGCAAAGCTACACGAGGGCTATCTGCGCTAGCCGTCCATAAATCAGCAGTGAAAGACTAGAGGGAAAGTGACTAGTCATCACCACCTACCGCCAACTCTTGGGCTACTCTTTTACCAACGAATAGTGAAATTGGCCGTCACATTATAACGCCCCACTACTGGAAAGACGAACATATTTGATGGTACGAGGATTTGAATTCCCGACCCTCAGATTGCTAGTCAAGTGCCCTAAACACATGGCCATACCGGACCGTAGCGTTAGGGTATGTAACTTTTAAGTAAATCGTCATTTTGAAGGATACTCAACATTTAACATTATTTCACTATTCGTAACATCTTCATATAATAGTAAAGAAACCAACGATACACCAGAGTTAAGTTGCTGTATCCTTTCTGTAAAAATATTTTATAATGTTATAACAAATCATAAGCGTTGAGGTATAGCTTTCTCAGATGCTATAAACAAAACAAAGGACTTTCAACCATATTTTTGATAGATACATATCATAATTTACAGTACATATAATACTTGAACTTATTTATTATTTTAATTTGTTAAAAACATATTATGTAATTTTCTGCAAGAGCATGAAACTTAATGTCAGTAATAACCTTACAATATCAGAGGGAAATAAAACGAATAGTAGTCCAACTTTTGTAAAAGTATATAATTTGACTTCATTAAAGAGTACTCTTTGTCATAATAACTATATTTTTTACTGAGTTGATTCATGCACTCATTTACTAGTAGTGTCAAATATACTCAAGAAGAGTCAAATAAATATATAAAGAGATTATGGCTGTCCTTAAAATGTCACCTTTATTATAAAACTTTTCACGAATCCATAAATGCATTCAAAGCATTGCAAACTACAACAGTATGTATTAAGCGTTGCTCGATACAACGCGAAAGAAATATTTCTGGTATCTGTGCTTGTTGTTGTGCTTTTTTTTTGTTGTTGTTGTTGTGTGTTGTTGAACTTCGCGACGTTACACGAGAGCTATTTGCGTTACACATCCCTAATTTTGAAAGGAGGACTACATGGAGAAGGCAACTAGTTAACTTTTGGATTACCTTTTTCAGACCGAATACTGCAGCTGAACTGTCCCTCTTATAACGCACCTACGGCCCCATAATGCAAAGCGTCCTATAGTGGCGATATTCTACACTCAAGATAAAAATTTCTATTGAAAATCAGACATTTTTGTTATTTAAAATAATTAGCATTTTTACGAAAAATTATTTTGCTTGTTTTTCACAAAAGATTGTTTGTTTGTTTGTAATCATACACAAAGCTACACAATGGGCAATCTGTGCTCTGCCCACCACGAGATCGAAACCCGGATTCTAGCGTTGTAAATCCGCAGACATACCGCTGTGCCACTGGGGGGTTTCACAAAAGAAAACTATATTTTTGTCTGACTTATATCAAAGCTTCTCAACTAATTAATATTTGGTAGATTGCTTCATAAAGTTACCTATTAAAAGTAGCTTGTGTTTGATAGCTTACTTTCTATTATTCCCTATAAAACTATTCCACATTTCATAAAATTACTTACACTATTTTCTTAAAATGAAGTCGTGTTTTATGCGTTAATTAAAGATTAAGTCAAATCATTATTTTAAAAGTAACTGTTATTTTGTTTTTGCGACTTCTTCTATGTTTTTCACTATAAACACTTATTTCTTAACTAACCACTTTGTCAAATCTAAATCAAAACTGTTACGTATTACAATTTTGAATGGTCTGAAACTGAGTTAACAGATAAATTTAAATTTAGTAGTTAAATTGTATTTTGGATTTAGCAGTTCAGTAAAATCCGATATATAGTCAGTTTATGGTATTTGCCAACAAGATTGGTACACCCAGTTTTCTTTTTTTTAACACAAATGCGATTTAATATACACACAACAATACAATTTACAATAACATTTATTACAAATAGTTATTACAAACAATGATTTATAAAAAAGCTTCACAAACTTACAAGCAATATAAAGTCTTCTTTCTAATCCGGAACTTCTTCGATATTTTCTCGAGGGTCACGATGAGCGAGGTGATTACGAGTTGACGTAGGCATAATTCATTTAACAGGGAGCTAGCGAGCTTTGTCCTTAATTATTTACCAGCCACACACGCCGAGCTTTCCACGATGAACTTATATAATGTTTTGTAAAAAAATACTAATGTCCGATTAGAATCCACTGAAGTTAAATGATTTGTAATGTTCGAACTTTTTAAAGGTTCCTGGTC
>NW_013665670.1:67439-91805 GCF_000517525.1 Limulus polyphemus | reverse complement strand
ACGTTTATGACTTTGTTGTAGTTGATGTGAGCTGTTGCCATTCTTATAGTTTATAAATGGTACGTTTGTAACATTGTTGTAGTTTATGTGAGTAGATGACACTCTTACAGTTTATAAATGGTACGTTTATGACATTGTTGTACTTGATGTGAGCTGTTGCCATTCTTATAGTTTATAAATGGTACGTTTGTAACATTGTTGCAGTTTATGTGAGTTGATGACACTCTTACAGTTTATAAATGGTAAGTTTATGACATTGTTTTAGTTTTTGTGAGTTGATGACACTCTTACAGTTTATAAATGGTACGTTTATGACGTTGTTGTAGTTTTTTGTGAGTTGATGACACTCTTATAGCTTATAAATGGTATGTTTATGACATTGTTGTAGTTTATATGAGCTGGTGACACTCTTACAATTTACCCATAAATTAAATCAAACACAAATTCATACCAACTGTAAATGGTCATCACTGGAGGTTTTAAAATTAGATTTTTATCTTATAATACTTTTAGAAAATGTTATTAAAAACTGTATCCTCTGATACTATGCCTATTATATGAACCAGTTGACAAATATTAGAACAATGTTTAGTCATTACCTGATGGCAATTTAGTTGTTGTTTCAATACGAGTCAAATGTGTCCTAGTGGTTAGCATGCCGGACTATGAATTCAAAGTGAATGGTTCGCGTCCCGTTAGTGAAGCCGTGGGTACACCATAAAAGAGACAGTAAAATCCTACTATTCGAGTAAAGTTTCCCAAGAATTGTCTGTGTGTGCTGTTGACTAGTTGCTTCCATCTAGTCAACCAGTTCAAAAGTAGGAACTGTTAGCGAAGAATATCCTATGTGTAACTGCGAAACTCCTAAAACAAACAAATGAGGCAACACAATGAGGTCGAAGCTAGCGAAATGTACAGTGTATATGAATATTTATGTTTTAGGTTTACCTTTAGGTTCTAACATATATTATTTTACAAGGCCTACATATTTGGATATGACTGCGTTCATGTTGAGAGGGTTTTTGATTTATTTGAAAAATACGAACGCATTGTGTTACTTATGATGTGTCTACAACTTGCTTATAATCTAATACAAAAAAACTATTTTATTAACAATATCGGTATCAACAACAACAAACAAACTGAAGTTCAAGTGAGATTTTCTTTCACGGTAAATATTTTGACAAGTTCTTTACAACCAAGTGTTATGAAGTTAGGTGTAAAGCAACATCGGATGAAGTTGGGAGAGTGTGAAAAAGCGGTCGGCTTTTGGACAGTCTTTAGGAATTAGGGGATTCTAAGTCATTATAAAATGATTGGAGAAAGCGGCCGCCTTTCTAGGTTCAGCTAGTATAAATGTTACAAAATCCCTATGGTTATGAAATGTTCTAATCCGATATACGGAAAATAAGTGAAAGGTCAGAAAGAGAGGAGACGGTTCGGCGTGGGTTTGAGAAAGAGATATAAAAGACGGGAGTTCAACAAAAAGAAGACCCTGAGATGTGAGAGAGAACAAATAAGCCGAGAGAGGCGAAGGAAGAAAATAATGTGCTGCCAGGGAAAAACAAACTTATCTCTAGCTCAGTAATAAACAGCAATGTGTTATGTTTACATTGATATGACTCAACTCCTGATAAAAATAATTAAAGTTTATATAAAGTTGATGGACATAGGAAGAGAAAGCAAAATGCAATATAGCACGATCAAGAAACAGTTAAATATGGCCTTGTTCCTTAGAAACTATAACAGTGTCATCAGTTTACCGTTTAGAAACTATTGTGATAGATTTATTATTATACATTTATTTTAATATCGATGTTTGTTTGAATGACATTTATATTTAGAAATGTACATAACGTATACTGTTAAGTATGTATTGCAAAACTCCCGCCTATTCTCTAAAGTTGTAGAAGATTCTCGAGTGTAAGAATCAACAATATATGTGTGTACGTAAACGCTAGTGTAGTTTTGTATTGTTACGTAATCTGAATTTTTGAGAAACTCTCCACACGTCTATAAATATAACCAACGCAACGCGCCTAAAAACAGTATATATTATTGGTGTGCTATAGTTGGTATACTATAAACCTCGGAAGCTTTAATACTGATTATTGCTTATTTATCGGGAACTTCAGATATATTGACCAGGAACTTTTATAAATTTAGAACATTACAAATCATTTAGCTTCAGTAGATTCACTTCGGACATTAGTACTTTTACGAAAACATTAACCAACTTCATCTGTGGGAAAAAATCGGAGTGTGATCAGTGAAGACCATAGAGCTAGCTAGCTCCCTATTAAATGAATTGTACCTACATTAACTCGAAATTGTTGGCAAATATCATAAATTGGAGATATGTCTACATTTATTTAACTACTAATTATCATTTAGCTCGGTTTCAGACTATTTGAAATTGTAATACGTAACACTATAAAGTGTCATCAGATTACCATTTAAGAATTGCAAAAGTGTTATAATATCATGATTTATATACTGTAACACTATCATCAGTTCACACTTATAAAGTATATTAGTGTTATCAGCTCACCATTTAGAAATCTCAAGCGTTAGCAGTTCACTATTTATAAGCTACAACAATGTTATAAACGTATCATTTATGTCTGCCGGTACAAACATTACTTGTTGGAAAAAACTACTGGAAACTCGCAAGAACTTCCATACACGTTTTTAATGTTACGCTTTCCATAATAAATAAAGTTAAAAACTTGATTTTATTTTTAGAAATTGCAAAATAAAAACATCATTACGTTTGCGACGAATAGTTCACCAGCTGAGCTTAAAATAATTTAGCCGTGGCTTTACAGTTTCAAGTTTGCTGCTTAACTTGATCGAAGTGTATCAATTTCTAAGAAATGAAGTAGATACTGCCGATACAAACTTAAGGAAGCATCACCTCCTTACATCCTAAATAAATCTGACGTGCATCAAATGTATCTAGAAATATCTTCACCCAAGTTGACTTAGAATTGTAATTCTCTACAAAACTTTGCTGAAATGTTTAAATAAGTTCATAATAATTTGTTAATACAATACTTTTTGCTTCTCATTAACCTGCTATTGTATATTAAGTAAAACACGTAACGAGAGAATCTAATTTGACGAATCTATTTTTGTGACCTTTGCCTTAATTATAGTTAATCAAACTGCATCGATTAAGACAAGATACGTGATTCAAAATGCTTTCGTGTAAATTTTCAACTTCGTGATCTGAATAAATTAAAATAAGTAACATAAGTAAGGTCGAAGGTTCAACGAAGAGAGAGAACGAGACAGTTATGAAAATTTCAGAACGTAAATATTTTAAAGAGCGTAATATCGATCTAATTCGGGTTCGTTGCTAAACACTTGTTTGAAATTTAAGAGCACATTATGTTGGAATATGAGATCTTAAGGTTGGTTAACACAGTTTAGAGAAGTAAAATTAAAACACAAAACATTTTCATGTGTTGAAAAACTGTTGAAAACAGAAAAGCTCAATAGACATAGTTAAACAGGATGACCTAGATCGCTTCAAAATAACTAATTAGTTAACACACAGCTTAATGTTTAGATCCTGTACAAAAAATACTAAATTTCATTTTTTCGATCTGATAATGTATAAATTGTTAGCACATTTTTTTAAATGAAAAACCCACGGTTGAAAATTAAAATTATTACCGACGGACCATTAAGGTGGAAAATGTTTACGGGGGGGGGGGGTATTCCAATAATGATTATTTCACGGAAACTTAAAACAAAGGGTAAAATGAACATTACGAGAATTTTTTTTTGTAATAACTATTGTGGTTTATAACCATAGAAACTATCAATATTAAACTCGTTACGATTAAACAAAAATTCATAAGCATGCTGGAAATTGGTCATACATAATGTGTTGTACTAACACTGTACGTTGTAACTCACTAGATCGCAACAGCTGGAGACTCACAACGGTTTGACACGAAGCAATGGGTTCCCAGAATTTATAGTTACGTTTCTATATCAGTGCAACTATAGATAAAAAAACAACAACAAAAAACAAATATAAAAGCTAAATATTTCACTATGTACAATTCCATGTATTATTCTTATAAAAGAACAACTTACTCGTATTTGACATCTAACCAACTTGTAATTGATGTACCGGGAGACCATAACTTTATTTAAACATTTCAGCAAAGTTTTGTAGAGAATTACAATTCTAAGTCAACTTGGGTGAAGATATTTCTAGATACATTTGATGCACGTCAGATTTATTTAGGATGTAAGGAGGAACATTGCTTATCAATCGGAAAACTTCAGATATTTGACCAGGAACCTTTACAAAGTTCGAACATTTAACTTCAGTGGATTCTCATCGGACTTTAGTATTTTTACGAAAACATTACCTAACTTCAACGGTGGAAAACCTAGCGTGTGTGGCCAAGGACAAAACTAGCTAGCTTCCCGGCGAATCGTACTTATATTAACTCGTAATCAACTGCTCATCGTAAACTCTGGATGAGATATCAAGGAAATTCCAGACTAGAAAGAAAACTATATATTGTTTGTAAGTTTGTGAAACTTTTGTTTATAAATCATTGTTTGCAATAACTATTTGTAATAATTGTTATTGTAAATTGTACTGTTGTGTGTATATTAAAACGTATTTGTGTTAAAACGAAAATGATGTGTATCAATCTTTAAATACTAAATCCAAAGTATAATTTAACTACTAAATTTAAATTTATCAGTTAACTCAATTTCAGGCCATTTGGAATTCTAATACGTAACAATCATTTTCAATGAAATCGGGTCACATTTTGTTATGCCTAAAGTGTTGACAACCACTGACTATAGATTTCTCTAGACTAATGGTGACGTGAGAGTCTTATTGATCGTTCTAGAACCCAAACATAACAAACATAATAATAAGAATGTTCAATGTGGTAAAAGAAACAATACTTTGATCTAAGTAAGAGTTTTCTTTTCGATTAGCAAAAAATCCTTACGTGATAGAAAAAAAAACGTTAATTTCGAAGTCTGTGTAGCTGAATTATGGAAAATCCGTTATTAAATCCAAAACAATTTTTATGGAGTTTAAATTCGCAGGCCTGTGTTATTATCTCTCGAAATTTGTTGTCTAGTTTTATAGTCTTTTTATAGTTTAGACAATGCTGCACAACTGTAAAAATTATATATAAAAAATATATCATTAGAAGTTTTGGCCAGTTTTGTGAATTTCGTTAGGATTTCCAATAATGCAACACTACTTGTACCCTATTATTTTTCTCCGAGATTTGTTGACTAGTTTTGTGAATTTTTTTCGAGTTTGGACGATGCACTGCCACTATTACAAAGAGGTCTTTGGAAGATTTGTTTGATGGTTTGTGAAATAATTGAGGATTTGGGTATTGCTCCACATATGTTGCTGAGATATGTATATGACATGTTTGTTAACAAAGCGATTTCAGTTTTTTAGTTTATTTAAACGAAGGAAAGTGAATCTTCTTATTAATACTTGCATTGGGAGTACTTCGATAAAATATATTTATATACTGATTACTGTTCACAACGTGATTTTTTATTGGTTACAATTTGCGTTTTACTGGAGATATAAAATATTAAATTAGGAATTCAATACAACAGTTGGTGTATTGCTAAACTAACAGAACTCAACGCTAACTTTTCGCTCTGACATGCAGAAATGTTGGTGTGAATTTCATAATGTATAAATTATATGTTCGCTGGTCCAAAAATGAATTTGATATCCGTACATGTTTATGATATATCGCAAGTTTTTATCTATGATGAAAATAAATAAAATATCTTAACATAGCATAGCATCTATTTTTTCGCACTTTTTCTTTCCTTTTAATTAGCACAAAACTAAACATCATAGATTCAAGACTAAGGAATTTACCTTTCTGATTAACTTACATTTACCTTGCTAATGACTAGGGTTACAGCATCTATTGCTAAGTGATTTGCTTCTAGATTTGAAGTATTGTAATGATTGCTAAGTGATTCGTTTCTAATTTTGAGGTCTTGTAACGAGTTCTTTCAAGTCGTCATTTACCCACTCTCTCTTTATAAAGGGCATATTTTATTTTGATTTTCAATCTAGCTCATTGCAACTTCTTCAAAACATGTCCAGAAATGATATATGAATTCTAGGAATATTAGGCTCAGTGTAATTTTAGACAAAGCAGCTTCTTGCAAAGTAAAAAATCAGATCGTTTGTATCTCTGTGTTTGTCTTTATTTAATACAATTCACAATATATAATAGGCTAAGCGATCATTGTATGAATTTTAAAACTTATACATTTATATATAGGTGTATTCATATACATATATAATATTAAATGGTTGCTGGTTTTGTTGAATTAATTTTTTGTGTGTGTGAAAATACAGCCGTTTAAATAAAGTTTTATAACAATCACAGTTATAGCTTATAGCACACTGACCATGGCAAACTAATGATATATACTCCTTTTTTTGGCGCGTCGCGTTGGTTATATTTATAAGCGTGTGGAGTGTTTCTAGAAATTTCAGTTTTACGTAACAATACTGACGCTAACACAAGCGTTTACGTACACACACATATATATATATATTCTACAACTTTGGAGAATAGGCGGGAGTTTCGCAATACATATTTAACAGTATAAGCTATGTATGTTTCTAAATATAACTTCAATCTAAACAAACGTCGATATTAAAATAAATATATAATAACAAATCCTTCGCAAAACACATAGCATTTTAAGGAATTGTTAAGCAACAGTTGATAATTTCCCTCGGTAGGATAAACACACGCAAGTATACGAAATCGCTGTACTTGAGATAATCTAGTCAAAACTAATTTTCTATATTAAAACAAAACGATATCCTTTGTTCTGTGCTTCAAACGTATATATATTGATTCAGTAACACGAATAACTTTGACTTCATCATTAAAAGAAAGGGCAGAAGAAAAATGAAACGCAGAGTCATAAATGGTGGGAAATTTTGGAATACGATTCTTTATGTAAAAACAAAAAGAGATGAGAGTAGTAGCTGGACGCTTCTTTGAATGAAATTAGTATTTCTTTCGGGAAGAGCAGAATGTTTTTTGTTTATTATGCACTTTTGTTAAGGTACTTTTTGTTTGCTGTTAAACACATAGCTACACAAAGAGCTAACTTTGCTGTGCCCGCCACGGGTATCGAAACACATTGTTTAGCGTTATAAGTCCTCAGACGTAATGCTGAGCCACTAAAATGCTTTATCCTATATCAATGATTAAGATTCATTTTTGGTTTTATTTGTATAAGTATGTTTGTAAATGGATAACCTCACAGTTCTTATGTGCTTTTTTTTTCGATTAATTAATCAGTACAAGCTCTAAAAGTACATTACTCTACATGTAAAAGTAAAACAAATCTAATCAACATCAAGCCTTTTATGTCTTGTTTCACGACTTTCTTTTAGGCATGAGATGCATCGTAATATTTCAAGATAGTAAAGTCATAACAAGAACGTATGTTTAAGGTCGTAAATCTTTGAATATATCAATTCGTGATTCACATAATAATGTTTCCTTTTTTTAATAATAGCATATTGTCATCGGATTTAAGAAAAATAGAGATGGGAAGCAAGCCATGTTTTGTTTGGCTATCCGATTTTCTTAAAGTAAGTCGTGACGTCCCATACAAGAAAATCAGAGATTTGCTAAAGAAAATAGATACTATAGTTTAGAACTGGGCAGCTTAGAGTTTCAACTGCTTAGCTTTTCCATACATTTTCAAAATAAAACAAAACAGTCATATTTTTCTTGTCACATACTCAGAATAAAATTTTAGGTTATCTATTTCATTTCATGTTGTGCACCAACAATTTTGGCTATATTTACTTCTAATTTTCGCTTTTGTTTTGTTAATAAATTTACAATTTTGATTTACTTTATTCACATTTATTTAACTTAAACTATATTTCTTGCTTTATGTATTTTGCCTTATAGGATACACAGAGAATAATTTGTAAAGCTGAGTTTTCCTATCATTATGTAAATCCATAACTTGCGTGCTCACTTCTATTATTTTTCATACTTACCAGTTTCTGCCATGTTGAAACTTACAAAGTTTTCGGGTGAGGTTTGCACGTTATTGGTCATTGGTATTCATATGTTTCACCTGAACAACATATGCAACATATGGGCTAAGCAGCCAGGTCAGAAACCCATACGATTCAAGCAATAAAGTTAATCAGAGGAAGGAGAACAAGTCAACAACACCCAACATCATCTATGTGGCTACTCTTAATCGGGTAATGAGAGTGAAAGTCACACTTGTAACACTCCAACACCTGAAAGTGCGGAGCATGTTTACCATTCATTCGTATGAAATTATCCTCGCAATTAAAACAAGAATTATCGTGAATTAAAGTAGTATAAAAAATAAATGTATCCTTATAATATATTTTGAGGCACATTTTTCTAATATATTAAAACACAAAAAAACGACTTTTTTGGCACAATGAAAAGTAAAATGTTTATTACTAGTTACACTTTGTTTTTAATTATGCACAAAGCTACACAAATGCTATCTGTGCTCTACCCACCACGGGTATCGAAACCCGGTTTCTAGAGTTGTAAGCACGCAGACATACCGCTGTGCCACTGATTAGTTACAACCGACTAATTTCAGTAACACAGTTACCAACATCAAGGCTGGTGTCTGCAGTGTTAGCTTAGCCTATACTCAGCTAGAACCGTTAATGGGTAAGTTCATTTTTTTAAAACAAAGTTAGGAAACAAGGGAAGGAAGGTAAATCGTAAATGCAGAATTAATTAATATAAACAAGTATCGCCTCTATTTATACACATAGATTTGTTTTTAATTATACAAATGCTCTTTCTACGTTTGTTTGTGCATTTCTAAAGATTTTTCCATTTTTCCATTCATAATTACCATCACAGTTCCAGAAATGTTCAGCTACAGTATAATACATAGTGTTACCATGTTTTATGTAATAGTGGTGCTGTTTCAATCTCGTTTTTTAAATTATCTTCTTTTTTGCCTTATGTACATTTTACGGCAACTGTAGCTGATTTGATAAATTCCATATTTGTCTTCATTCAATCGTTTTTTGGATCTTTGAGTAAATGGTTGAGAATTTTGTTTTGAGGAATGAACTCTACTTTATAATCCTTTAATCGGAATTCTTTAGCAGTTTTTTCCGAAACCACAGGAATAAAATAGTATAATAACGAATAGGTTGTCTTCATACACCAGATAGCTTATGGAAAGCATGCAGGGAGTTGTGTGTGATTTAGACATGACAGTTTTATAACTGAGTCTTTCGCAATAGAAACTACGCTGCATAGCTATTGTCAAGATGCACGGTTGTCAGATAAAACATAATTGCATTTATTGCACTCCAGTTAATCGGTGAGGTAGCTAATGGTGTGTCACCAATTATATGTAAAAATCAATATGCATATAATATATTTGAGAATTTTATAAAAAAGACAAAACCAAAAATATAAAGAAGTAATCTAGATTCTTAACGTCAGTTTTACAATTAAATAAAATTAGAATACATATAATGTAAGAAAGCAGTGTTTCTATAATATTTATTACCCATGTATCCAGGTGCAATGACTCACTCGTTAATTTATGTAGAATATTTCCTAATATATCTATATCCTATTGGTATATTTAAAATACAGCTGGCAAAAAAAATGATATGACGTTTTGGTGTCCTATATATAATTTCAGAGTTTCACTGAACCAATAAAAAACAAAAGGCATATGAATCATTTCTGTTGATTTTCCACTAATAAAATGTGAGGGATGAAAATGTGTGATAAAAGCTTTTAAGTCATCAAACCAGTAAAGCGCATTCATTGACCCTGACGAAACGTTTTGTTAAGAGTCTGCAATAAAAGTTCATGTTTCACTAATAAATTGTTTTTCTTCAAAAACACCGCCTGTCAAGAATGAGAAAAATGATTACCTCCATTGTTAAGTGTATTCAGTTTAAAGGTCATTATTACACGTATTACTTAACACCGTAATTTCTGCTGTAACACGTTTCTGCCAAAAAAGAAAAGATCAATCTTAGACAATAACTCTTGAGAAACTGTTTACAGAATGTCATCGTACGTAAACAGGATCTTTCTAGATTACGTTTGTACAAATCAGGTGTACTGCATTGAGAAAAATCGATTGGTATAAATGGTCGAAAGTGATCCTAGTTTCTTCTGACATCTTCCTCGTGAAAAAGAGTCATTGGTTTCGAATCTTGTAAAAATCATTAGCTTCAAATCATTTTTTAATATGATGTTAAAGTAAAAAGAGATATTCTCAACTTCATTGCAATGGATTTTTTTGTCGTTGTTGGATAGTTCTCTTTCTGAAAACATTTTTTACTTTGTGCATGAGAGTGTTGCTCCGAATTGATTTATAATATGGTTTAAAATCCCATTTTTGTCTTAAATTCTCTGCTATACAAGTTGTTCCTCCCTTATAAAGAACATCGAAGGTATCCTTGTTCGAAATGTTCTGTCTTATAAAAAAAACTCTCACTATGTGAATATTCTTCCCTCAATAGAACTGTGTCATATACCTCTCCAGCCGTAAGTCAACCATCTCTCCAGTTGTAATTTCAACTTGGCGATATCACTCCAGCTGGAATTCTCCACATTGGCGACATCTCTCCAGCAGGAATTATCCAGGAATCATAAATCATATATATATTTTAGATTTTATTTCTGCTAAAATCTATTTCAGAGTAAAAAGGGGCCACTTTATAAAAAACTCGTTATGTTGGGAATACGATAGTAAAATTAATTTGATTATGCAATGTTTATTGGGATGTTATCATTAGCATTTTCTCTGAGAGAATGAATCTTATAGCATCATAAATGGTATGAATTATATATATATATATATTTATGAATACTTTAAAATGGTTAAGAAAAAGGATTAATATGTAGACAAATTCATTATTAAATACTTTTAGAATATCATTTAATATGATTTGTGTAATACACGTAACAAATTTATCGTGTAATATTTTTGAAACTCAATAAGTTAATTAAATTAATCATTTGATTTAATTAGATTAATTACGAAGACCTAATTTTCTGTTACATATTTTTAGGTTATACTTTTTTTAGGCACATATTTGGATTCAAAGTACTCATTCTATTATATTTACTCCAAATTTTGGTATTTTCCATTTATCGGCTTAAAATGTAGTTGTACAATTTTCTAGTTGCAGTAAGAAAAAATATTAGCAAAAAAATATCTCCAAACCAAAAATTCCTTTTGGTGGCCCAGCAATAGGCTTGAATACATACAATACTAAAATTTAGGGTTCGAATCCTGCAGTACGCACATCACAGACATCCGATTGTGTAGCTTTGTGCTTAACAGTAAATGATCAAACTAAACCATTAAAGAAGAGCAACACATTTTACTTTTATTGTTCACTTATGAAT
Source organism: Limulus polyphemus (assembly GCF_000517525.1). Lineage (NCBI taxonomy): Eukaryota > Metazoa > Arthropoda > Merostomata > Xiphosura > Limulidae > Limulus > Limulus polyphemus. Next base: position 80,334 of record NW_013665670.1, on the reverse strand, counting down.
AATAAAAACACTCGCATTTAATTCGAAAAAATATCCTGCTCATTTAGAACAGTGTATTTTAGTTTTATTGATCTTTTATGAATAATAAAGACACTCGCATTTGATTTGTAAAAATATCCTGCTCATTTAGAACAGCGTATTTTAGTTTTATTGATCTTTTATGAATAATAAAGACACTCGCATTTGATTCGAAAAAATATCCTGCTCATTTAGAACAGTGTATTTTAGTTTTATTGATCTTTTATGAATAATAAAGACACTCGCATTTGATTTGTAAAAATATCCTGCTCATTTAGAACAGCGTATTTTAGTTTTATTGATTTTTTATGAATAATAAAGACATTCGCATTTGTTTTCTAAAAAATATCCAGCTCATTTAGAAGAGTGTATTTGATAAAATTCTGATCAGCTAACATTATACAAGATAATATATATCTATGGCACGTGCTGTCGACATTACTCAGTACGTGTTCAACAGCCTCAGAGATAGTTCGTAATATAATAAAGAGTGCATGTGCCTAATCTGCAGCTTACCTAAACAAGAAATTTTCGAAATGGTTGGTTACCAAGCCAACTCAGCCTTTGCCGCAGGATATCTTACTGAACTTGTATTAACTTCTTTCTATCAGTGAGCACAGCTAATGTAATCTGAAACAGTAACTCTGCTCATTGTCGCGGCAAATCACACAGGAACTATCCCCATACAATGAAAAATCTTCACGTTGTTGTTTGTTGAACTTTCTCTATTCACTGTACCTTCAAGCTAAATCCAGGATTTGGATACAAAAACAAAAAATATAACAAAATCTTTAGGCAGGAAGGCTTACGTATCTTCTTATTCTTGTAAAATTCTCATCTAAGATAACACACGTAGCTTACTTTCTCGTCAAGGTCCAGACCTTTCTATTATGGAAATAAAACATTTTTTTCTTAAGCTGCTTCTATTGTTCTGATTGGTTGGTTTTCAAAACGTTTCTATATGTTTCTTTTCAGATCTTTTTCCGAAGATACGAAAGATTATCAAACTCTTAAGATCTGTTAGTGCCACACATCTTTACCGCTTCTGCTAGAAAACCGCTAGTTCACAGTTAAAATGACAAACACAAAACAGAAGTTAAACAACTTGATATGATATATTTTAACCACATTATTTGTCCATCTGACGTTCGATACTTTTTTTTTTCTATTTAGTCTGGACTGGCAAGTTACGCTGCATTTATGTGTGTTAAAATAATTTAATCTTATTGTTTCTTTGCTGAATTTCGCGCAAAGAAACCTCGAGGGTTACATGCGTTGGCTGTTTCTGAAAGAGGAAAGGTAGCTAGTCAACACCACCCACCACCAACTCTTGGCCTACTCTAATAAAATAGAGTTTTTACCATCATGTTATAACACCCACACAAATGAAAGGGCGAACGTGTTCGGTGACAAGGATTCGAACCTGTAAATTGATTACCATATTTGCCGGTGTATAAGACAATATTTTTTACTTTTAACATGTTCGCTGCCATGTGCTCCATCGGTGGGTCACAACACGACTTTTAATTATGGGTCACAGATAATTATGTTTCAAAGCCGAATTTCTCTTGTTCTCAAAGTTGTGTTTGGAACGCTGTTGGTTGCCCCTTGACACATCTTGAATGTTTAATTTTATTTATAATTAATTTATTATGTGGCAGCAAACGTGTTAAAACAATGCTGCCTGATTTTACCCCTCATCTTATACACAGGTTCGATGATAGAATTCCAGTAAGAACTTTCCGATTAATAGTATATTTAACCAAAACGACATTGTTCCTTTTACGTTTGTTTTCTGTTTTGAGTAAGTGCGTTGACATCATGCCACCTACTTGGGTAGAATAACCTATTCGTAATTGTATCATTTGTCTCGATTCTTCATAACTAGAAGTTATTTATCTCACATGCCAGTTACAATTAATCAAAATTTTTTGATTTGAAATGTATTGATCTCATCCGTCATTCAAAAACATTGCTAATATTATATCAAAAAGGTTAGTTTCTGTAACATATACTAATCTTGTAAACATGTTTTCATAGTAGACCACTATAGTTTGAGGTTTAGTATTTTTTGTAATAGAAAAGGAGTTCAATTGTCATTAAAACTTTTGTAAAGTTCTTTATTACATGTTTGTGACTTAAGGTATGTCGCACTGAGCTGTCTGTAGCGTTTGAAGAGCATAAAAAAATTACACTTGTGGTTGATTACCCCAAAGCGCAGGTTAGCACAGTTTAAAAATAACTTTTATGAATTTCTTTACAAAAATAGCATCCTATACTTCCTTGACAATAGGAGTCGTCCTATACATCGAACGTCAAAGAAATTCACTTAATTTATTTAAAAAATCCAAGGTCGTCTTATACACGGGATCGTCTTATACACCGGCAAATACGGTATTTGTTTGTTTCTAGCGCAAAACTATGCAATGGGTTATCTGATCCGTGTGTGATCGAGCCCCGTGTTTTAGTGACGTAAGCCTGTAAAAAGGATAAGATGAAGTTTTAGCGATAGTTCTAGTGTTCTGGTCAACGTCTGAAGGAGCTCAGGAATTATTTTCTGACCACTCTTACAAAACAAATGCACCTTATGCGCAGAAACCATTGAACTTCCGTCTGTAAAAGGGTCAGTAGCTAGTATAAGAGAGGGAGTAACTAAGTATAAAAAAGTGAATATCAATGTCAACATGCAAGACTTAGTCGAAAGGAATAAACAAACTACAAACTTACATCTACGACAACATGCCGTTGTATTTGCGTAAACAAGACGCTTTTATAAAGTGCGACAAGCCGTCTGTATTTAAAAGGAGTACTTACAGTCAGAATGAATTAAGTTCAAGTGACAAAAAAAAAACAATGAGCAAGATTTGTTTGCCTATACTGGATTTTACACTACCAATGACCAGTACGAGTGCTATGCAACTATACAACATGGAAAAAAAATCCAAAACAACTGTTTAAACTGGTCGTGGGAGGTATTTCATCTATCCTATCAAGACGCAATTTCATCTCACAAGTTTCAATAGCATTGAAGAGCCTCAACTGCACTTACAAACAAAATTCATCACTAGAGTCTTGCAGTGCAAATACCATGCATCCTACCATTGGCCTACTGCCATTTTTAAGTGGAATACTCACAGACATTACCTTCTAACAGGTAGCGCCTTAATTTAAAGGCACCTCAGAACATAATCATGGATAGGCAGATGCTAAACAGCTACCTCTGAGATAATACATACATATATACATACACCCACATGGAATAAACATCTGGCATCCCTGGAGTTTTTAGAAATCATCATAGCATGGATGGTTCTTATGTCCCAGATAATGAAAGAGTTAATTGGGCATCCATCATGTTGTGGAACAACAACATTTTGCATAAGACTGATGGAGCATTCAAGCTTTCCAAAAGCAGCTCAAGGAGGTAGCAGGCTCTCCTCTGTATCGCTAATGGCAATTAACCATAACAACATAATATTTACAGCTTACTCGCGGGTGTCACTGCATAAAATTAAGAGTAGTTGTTCCCTACATGGAATGCAGGAATCAAGGCAACAGTGCGTTAAGACCATCACCTAGGTGTATGTGTCATGAAATGCAGAGGTAAAGAAACTAGAAAACTGAAAATTTTGCAAAAGAAGCCCCTATTTCAAATCGAGCACAACTCTAGTGGCAAAATATCGACTTTTTCTGTACTATTAAGGAAAACACAATAACCATGGAAGTTCTTCATCAAACTTCGGAGGGAGAGAGTCTACTGGAAAACATAGCACCGTATAGTATATCTAGAAGAATCAAAATATGTGAAATCAGTAGAATAGTAGGCCAGTGGTAACATTACTGGTAACGAACTCCCTTTTACCTCAGCTGGCCTCCTCTTAATGAGCGGTGTCTGTTGGTGCAACGCAAGGGATTCTCTAACCGTCTAATTACCATTATGCTACGAAACTTGCAATCATCTGAAGCCAGTGGTTTATCTTGCTTAGTATTAAATTACTCTGTGTCTCTTCCATATTCATTGATAAATTCGTCATTCTAACAGCTCATGTAGATGAGCATATATTTGTTACTAACACATCAACCATACATATTAAACATATGAATACAAATATAAAGGGAGTTAATTAATTAGAGCTTTTTAAAGTGTATACTTGGATCAAATTCAGTTTGAAAAATAAAAATGTACCCTAGCTAACAAGAGAAACAAAAATATAAGTGATTTGTTATGTGTTGCTCGAATCTGTCCTGGATAATTTTATTATTTCTATAACTAACTATTTTGATTCAATCAACTAACAGTCACTAGTCAACGTATAAACAATCAGCAAAACACATAATTTATTTCAATTGTTTTACAGTTAATTTTTGTATTATTTATTAGCTCCCTCTTATTCTTTCCGCAAGAAAAAATCCTAACACATATGGAGGTGATATCGAGAAAAATATGTATCAAATTGGATTAACTTGCAACTAAATTGGCATATCAAGTATAATACAGTTATTTGGTGTACCGACTGAGCTAAATAAAGATAAAACACACGTTGTAGTTTATTCTTGTCACCAACATTTTTCATTTTGGTCAACAAAAACTAAAGAGGCAATTATAACAATACGGAAGCTACAGTCTATCCATTTTTGGTAGAATTAACTTTTGTTGAAGACATAATGTTAATACTTTATATTTCACAACATAAATAAAAAAATTGGGAATTTAAAAACCTGCAAATAGGGATGGTAAAAAAAGTAGACAAACAAGGCTGAAGATACTGTAGACGTTATTTACTACAAACCCCCATTTTAGCTCCATGCTGTTACCTAGAATCACCTTTGATGGAGCCAAAATATGGATTTGTAATTTGAGTAAATAATGTCTAAAGTATCTTTAGCTTTGTTTGATTGCTTTTTTACGATCCCTCTGTGCAGGTTTTAAGTTCCCAATTTTTCATTTTCTTTTTGCTGGCATTTTTATGCTCAACTATTGGCAAAGGAGTACTTGATATAGTAGTTAACTATATATATATTGTAGTGATAACAAACATAGCTAGCAGCTAGCTGATATGGTTCATGACGATTTACTGTAGCTATTGAGTGTTTGATCGCATTACTACTAGATGTAAAGTGTCAAGCTGCAGCTGGAGCTTGTCATGGAGATTTGTTTGAGAATATAATGAGCATTTATAGTTTTTGTTTAGCTAAATTCTAAAACTAAAATTTGCAATGGACAAATATATATATATATATAGAGAGAGAGAGATAGAGATTAAGACACAACCCCCAATAAGCGCGTATAACATTTTACTAGTAGAAAAGCAGTCTTTTCAAATAATACATATACGTCTAAAATATCGCTTTAAATAAGCCGTCGTATCTTTTAAAGTAATTATTTTACGAATGTGTGTAATAAAATTTAATATTATGTGTATTGATTTTTTTTACTCCTTCACTTCTTACATAATTTAGGAGTTGGCTCCATAACGACACCGATTGTATAGTATATAAAGCATTACAGACATCTAATATTCGTCTGTTATTGGCTGGTAATTCCTATTTCACCCTGTGTACTTGAGTCTTTAAAAAGAGCACGAGATATTTGTAAAAAAGCTAGCTTCAAGGGAGTATTGATAACATCGTTTACACTAGAATTATAATGTTTTTTTAACTTATGTAAAATATAGAATTCACAAATAGACTTTTCAATACCCCTACAATCTTCGCAGCACCTTATTTAATATTGTATAAAAGGTTTGGGTGCAATATACCAATCCATTTTTGTTGTAGGCTGGCAAGAAAAAGAAGGGCCGTTTTGAGATGATTTTCTTGTCCTTGTAAGTCTAACATGCGGGCTTTTTGTGCATCTCTATATGTGTACAGCTTTAGCAATCAATAGTAAATGTTTTAATGTGTTGTTTTAACTGAATCTTTAATGTTTAAAGTGCATTTTGCCAGAACGTTCTGTCAGGGTTTTGTGTAATTCCTTGCGATCCCTATTACGAACCACTACCTTTGTTCATGATTAATTGTTATCAATTCTTCAAATATCAGCATTAGTGTACATGATATTGGTGCATAAATAACATTATACAAACCATTCCCAAAAATCTTATATGCTATTGATGCTATAAATTTTTCCTATTTCTTTCACCCAGCCATTGTAAACATTGACATAGATAAAGTATGTGCACATCAGACCGAATATAAATCTAACCTGAAAGATAATTTTTATTAGTATTACTAAAAAGCTGAGTACTCTTGACTCGTTCAAGGAAAGCTCCTCGAAAGAATGTTTACTAATGTAATGTGTGGAAGTGATAATTCCATACCATTCTACAAGTCGACGCAGAAAAAGTTATTTATTTTCTAGATGTTTATCTAACTTATGTATTTAATGCATGTGCGTCAAAAATGTTTGTAGTTTATTTATTTTGTTTTGTTTTTTGCTACAAAAATGCGTTTCCCACTTTTGGGTCATGGATTCGCTATACAAGTAATGACCAAATCTCATTAGTCGGTCAGATAAGAGTAGCCTGGAAGTGTGCAATGGATGCAATTGATTAGCTGTCTTTCCAATAGCCTGTTAGTTAAAAATTACGAACAAGTATATGCAGATAGAGTTTGTGTAGCTTTGAGCGAAAATTCTAGGACAATCAAAGAGCAACGAACGAGTTATTGTAAGATCATTAGGACTGAATATGTTTGTTTGTTTTTTCATCAGGAAGAACGTTAGTTTGATTTTACTAACATATAATCTATTTAAAAAGCTAAATCTCAGGGGATGAAAATCAAACATATGAAATACAATTTCTTGAAAATTGTGTCAGGTGATATTGATTACTCTGTAATGTATATACATGTTTGTTGTTAAGCGTAAAGCTGCACAATGTGATATCTGTGCTCTGCCCATTGCGAGTATTGAAACCCAATGTTTAGGGTCGTAAGCCTGCAGACGTACTGTTGAGTCATAGGGAAGCATATCTTAAAAACTTCATCATATTTAGACAGGTAATATAAAATATAACAAATGTTGTTAAGACAACTGTTGTTTATAAATTATAAGTCTATAAGTAAGCTTACAGAGCTTTAAATTAATACTAAAACATTACCATTCAAGAAATACACACTGTTGGAAGACTGTTACATAGTAGAATTATGATACAACCCAACATTATTTATTGTATACGATAGGTAAACTCTTGACTGTTAGTGTAAGAAGTACTTTAAGTGATGTGACAACATGCCACACACTGTTAACGTAATAACGTTTATACCAGTTTTGAGATAGAACAATTAACTTATATGGTTAAACTATTCCTTATAAGATAGTACGAAGTTGTGATATTACTGTAGTTATTTTTATCATTGTATTACTGAGGTACAATATTCAAAACAAAATATCTCAGTTACAGCTGAATATCTTAGTTTAACATGATATCAACCGAATAACTGTTGTAGCCCTATATCTGTGTCAAGAGAATATATATATATGTTTTAGTTACTAGCTCTTTTACACCACATTTCAGCTGCAAATGATAATCTTAGTTGCTTTTGTTCCACACAGAATAACTTCTGTTTATTTTGTCCAGCAAGAAAACACCACATTTCAGCTGCAAATGATAATCTTAGTTGCTTTCGTTCCACACAGAATAACTTCTGTTTATTTTGTCCTGCAAGAAAACACCACATTTCAGCTGCAAATGATAATCTTAGTTGCTTTCGTTCCACACAGAATAACTTCTGTTTATTTTGTCCTGCAAGAAATAAATTAATTACCTATTTTATTAATTTAGTTTCCCTCAAATACAAAGTTTGTGGCAGAAGTGAACAAGGGGACGGGTTTCCTTATTTCTGGAGCCTTTTTCGAGGGTATTATAGAGGAAAATTTAGTATTTGGTGGTTCTCTTTCCACTAAAAGCATCTATATCGTAACATTTTGTTGTTGTTTATAGTTATCGCTGTGTGTTACGAGTGCTTCGTCGTAACATTCATAGTTTTCAGGCTTATGTAGCTGGTACCATTGAGATAATGCAGGAAACTAATTCTACCTTCAGACAGTTAAACTAACGAGGTTTTTACGACCCCTGCGGGCTTCAGTTTAACACACCTGATCCAAACAATCTCAAGCTTTTTTCTGAGTACGGACTTAAACAATTCTATATGTTTAGCTTTGGGATACTTTCTATTTTCTCATTTGGGTTTTATTCATCGATATCTCATGGTATTTGTTTGAACCTTTTTTGGCCTCTGAATTACACTTCTGTGTATTATTTTGGTTCGTCACTCTCTCTTTGTTTTGTAACTTGTAGTTTAACTTTGTCTATTAATTTTATGGTTCGTAATTTAGCTTACTAACAGTAGAGCTATAATATTTTGTTTAACAATGTTCTTTGTTTTTTAGTGTTCGTTTTGTATTTTGTAAATAATGTGTAAAATACTATTTCACAAGATGATGGCATAAACTGGTAAACAGAAAATAGAAAAACTGCATGATAAACGAGAATAGTTAAAGTCATATTTTTTTATCATCTGAGCATGTAGACATAATTGTACGATTGGTCTTCCTCGACTACAACAGTATATGCAGCTTTATGTTATTTGTCTAATATACGACTTTGTATTGATAAGGACGTCACATATACACACACACACATGTATATATATATATATATATAACAGTGTTTCAAAGTTTTTGAAATATTAACACAGCACCGTTAAATTTTCAAATATTACATCTATATAACAAGGTAGTAATCTCATAGAAGGATATCATTTTCAAAACATTTTGACTGTTTAACTATATTGCTCATCCATTTTCAATGTGGAAGCCCCTGGCTGTTTCCCAACCTGAGGGCTGATGAAATCAAAAATCGGGTTTCGATACCTGCATTGGGCATAGTACAGGTAGTCTATTTTGTAGATTTGTGCTTAACAAGAAACAATCAAAGTTCTCTATCTTTCTCAGTTGAGTACAAATCTGGCTAACTAATGATGCCCTCCTCTCCGACCTTTTAACCAATTTAAGGATCCTATATCAAAACCTACTAGCCTTTCCTTACATAGTTGGAGCAACTAAGTTATATTTATTTCATATTTCTTATATCAGAGAATAACTTCAACATTTGAATACTTCTAGCCTTATATGCCATTCAAGTGATTCCAGAGGTTGCGAAGGTTTTCAATGTTATTCTCAATATTTTATTGAACAGGTAATCCTTAAAATGAATATGTTCATTACACATTATAAAAAATAAATAAATTTATATAACAGAAAAAGTGGAGGATGTACATTCCTTAAAAATGTTTTCAATATCTGTTTTAACATAAAGCACAGTCAAGAAATAAATATATTTTTTTTACTAGTAATAAACGTTTGTTGAAAAATACAAACATATATTACTTATCCTAAGTTGTAAAATAACGTTTGTAATAATAGTGGATAGCTCGTAAAAGTTTGAATTAACATTCGAATTACTGAAAACGATGTGTGTGAAACATTTCGCAATTTAAAATTCCAGTTTTATTTTATTAACATGAAAATGTTTTTCTTATATAGTTTGTTCATGCTATTTTGAGCCATTGAGCTTAACTAATTTCCCCATAGTATAAAAATATTTGCATTTCAAGCAATATGAGAGTGATCATTAAATGTATGATTAGGTTGTGGAATTTCGCTTTCCACAGTAGTGAACATAAGTTGAATAACTGGAAATCTGGTTGTTGTTGTTGTTTCAGTTCCATGAACGCTTAGACTAACGTAATCGTTTTACTTACATTGCATATAAACATTATAAATACAGTTTACACGGGGAATTGTACCAGATATTATTTGAAACCTTTGAGATTATTCTTACATCCACTGCATATTAAGTAAATTCTCATCGAATTATTACCATCATGCATATATTTTCCTAGAACTATTAGGGTAAATCATATTGGAATCTGATGGGAATATCTTAACGTTTAGCTCCAAGTTTCTCCTCTTCCCTCCAAATCTTCTGTTGACAGGCTGCAGTAGGAAGTAGAACTTTCCGGAAGTTGTAAATTGATACTTAAATCTATAGTCACGTGTTTTTTTCATCTCGATAACTCGGAGAATTATATGATTGTTTGGATTATAAATGAAGATAATTCTGCTAATATCTGCTAATTATAGGATCAAAACAGTACATATTCCGACAAAAATGTTTTCATGATTTTATTTTCAAAGTACAAAGCTAGAAAATATAGCACCATGTTACTTTCAGTAAAACTCAAGACAACCTTACAGGTTAAAGGAAAGGTCAACTAACTATTTTTTACTTAATAAATGGCTTAATCGTTTTTTTTCTTTTCTTTTTACAGTATGGTAATGATTTGTTTACTTAATACTGGCCTAAAAGATGTTTTGAAAATATTATTTGGTCAATATTTTAAAAGTAGGTCTAACAGTAAGTACAACGTGAAAATGTGCAAAAAAAAAACATTTAACGAATATTTTGACAACAGATCCAATAGTAAACATAATGGAAAATTTGTAGATTAGATAATGCTAAAATTTTCATTTAATTCTACATTAAAGTAACTTCTCCAAAATATTCCACAAATGAAAATATTTTTATAGGAGTTATTCTCAGTCCAAACATTGCAAATCTTTAAATCTTGTGTTATGAATTCCATCTTATGAAACTCTCTCCATGTGGAAAATTATAAAAATACCTTTACGTATGCTAACAAAGATCCCCGAGCCATGCATTTTATTATTTCGTTAGCTTTATGGACATAATTTGACGGCGTGTATGTGAGATATTCATCATGGATGTGTACAGAATACTGGAATAATTTTTTCTAGAAAATTCACCCTTACTGGCCAGATTCTGATATTATTGTAAATGTAATCAATATATTACCTAACAAATTTTACGAAAGAGAATATTATGGTTCTGTAATTCATATATCGCATGCTTCTTTATAAAATATATCAATGTTGAGTGGCAAAACAATTAAAACATTCACAGTTTACAGATCTGTTTGCACACATAAAGATCATGGTACACATTTATTTTCAAACAATAATCTGGTAACTAGGCGTGCAAAAGCGTCAATAAATAACAGTTAGAAGTGTCATTAATATAAAATATAATAAATATGTAATAAAACTAATCTATGGGAAATGTTGCTTTACCTGTAGGTTTAGTAGTAATAATTATTTTCTATTAACCTAACACTTATATGTTTCAGAAACCAGTTATATCCTTTAGAACATATTTCAATAGATGGATAAATCACACTTAAAAGTTGTTTTCTTTTTACTTTGAGGTGTGTGTTTGGTGTTATATTAGATTTACGATCCTAATCTTTCAGACAGATTTGTTTATTACATAACTTACTATTCTATTTCCTTTACATTTGTTGAGTTTTACTACAGTTACTTATAAGAGCTATTCTCTTTTTGTAACTTTTATCTCCGTGATAACGTATCAATAACGTTTTTATGCGATACCAGTTATATAGCTTTCCTTTCATACATTTCATGCTTATCTTTCGTAATGGCCCGGCATGCCAGGTGATTATGGCACTCCACTCGCAACTTGCGAGTTCGAATCCCCGTCCCAAACATGCTCGCCCTTTCAGCCGTGGGTGCGTTATAGTTGACGGTCAATCCCACTATTCGTTGGTAAAAGAGTATCCCAAGAGTTGGCGGTGGGTGGTGATGACTAGCTGTCTTCCCTCTAGCCTTACACTGCTAAATTAGGGACGGCTAGTACCGATAGCCCTCGTGTAGCTTTGTGAGAAATCCATAATAAACAAACAACCTTTCCTTCTTAATTTTTACTCCTCCAAAATTGAATTGCTTCTCGTCTTTTGCAAACAATCCGACGTCATTTAAGGTCCTTATGCAGATAGTTGTTTAAATCTCCATCTAAAATGTTTTACTTTAGGTTTTATTTAACTTGTTTGTTTCTACGTTGTTTCCTTTGTTTGGAACCTACATTGTATTTTACTTGTTCATAGCCTACTAATATCCTTATTTTTCTGTGTTGATTGTTTTTTTGTTTTTTGGAGGGGCTTGTTAACATTTGTAACCTCAGCATATCTGCATTTCTTTAATTAAAATCTTCTTAAATTAAACAACATTTGGAAAAAGTAATGTATATAAAAACATTTCAAACTGGTACAAGTGTGGTATCTATTAGATCGTCAATAAATTAATGTCTCTTTTGTTAGATGAAGAAACCTGAAAACTTTGATATCAAAGTAAGACATTTATTAAATGAAATAGTCTCCATTCTTATCGATGATGCTTTTCCATCTTACAATCAGGTTGTTAATGCCTTGAACAAAGAAATCACTTGTCTTTGAAGCAAAAAAACATGTCGATGTCCTCTTTAACACCTACCACATTTTCAAATGTATTCTCAATAAGATGGTGTTGCATCGAATGAAAGAGATGGTAATCTGATGGTGCCATATCTAGAGAATATGGTGGGTGGGGGAGAACTTTCCAAACCAACTCCATAATAGTGTGTTGCGTTGAACGTGCCACATGTGGATGTACATTGTCGTGGAGAAGAACACCTTTCCGGTTGACGAGTGAAGGGCGTTTCTGGTGAAGCGCTTGACTTAAACTTTCCAGTTGCTGACTATAGATTTCTGCATTGACAGTTCGCTGTGGATTGAAGAGTTCTAAGTAAATTACTCTTTTAATGTCTCACCAAATGCAAATCACTTTAGATTTTAGGGTCGGAAGTGTTTTTTGTCTAGGACCGAGTTATTGTTTTTGGCGTTTAATATTCGCAAAGAGGACCCATTTTTCACTACCTGTGACAATTCTGTCCAAAACTAGTTGACGCACATTACGCGCCAAAAGAGACGAAGTAACGTTCACACGTTGTAAACGATGATC
>NW_013665670.1:62725-67403 GCF_000517525.1 Limulus polyphemus | reverse complement strand
TGTTTACGTATTGTTTCACGAGAGACATGCAATTTCAGGACCATTTCACGAGTGTGTTTCCTTAGGTTAGCCTCAACAAGAGTCTTCAGAACATAATATCAATTTCAACATGTCGGCCCCTGCCATCACAGTCTTTAAGGCTAAAGTCACCTGAACGAAATTTGCTGAACCATCGTTGACACTTACGAACGTTCAAAACATTTCCTTAAAATTCTTTGATATTATTTGTGGCTACAGAGACGTTATTTCCCTTCTTGTATTCAGACAGCATTACATACCGAATGTGTGTCTCGTCGTGTGCCACCACTATAAGGGATTAGATTATACTAAACTTTACACATTATATAAGCTATAGTAACGTGACGTTTAGGCGGTTCGTTTAATTATTATACGTGATGTACGTTTTTGTTTTTTGGGGGAGTAATTAAAGTGTTTCAAAACGCGACATTAATTTCTTGACGACCTAATATTAACTCTTAAAGAAAGTAATCTTAAAGGAAGGAAATAATATAAATAACTTACTGTAGTTGTTGGAAAATATAATTACTCGATTGCCCATAAAATCTGATGAGGCTGAGAGAACCACCGTTTCTCTGTAAATGGAGTAGCATCATCACTCCAACTCCCAGAGCACATGCGAAACACAAGTAACTGTTCGTCATTCCATTACAAAATAACTGAGGAGGTTAAACTTGCTTTGCTATTTGAAAAAAAAATGTTATCGTTCACCTTTATTATACAGCTATTTTAACCGAGAGAAAGGTCAAATGATTCAGAACAACGGACAATTAGAGCGAAAGAAAATTAATCAACTTCTTTGGACAACCCTCCAATGTTAAAAACTACACACATATCTGGAGCTGTGCATATCCTAAAAGTTTTGAACATTTTAGTTGTTGAACCTTAATAGTTCATTGTACTAGATAACAGATATTATGTACTATATACAATAACATTAAAGAAAGTTTAATAATATAATAAGATTTAGAAAAGGAAGCAATAAGATGGTGAATGTGATATAGTAACTAAAAGATATTAATATCGCTAAGTTCAGTGGTTCCCAACCTGGGATCCCCTGACCCTTGGGGGTCCGCGGAGGTAATACTGGGGGTTCGTAAGCTATTTTTTTTTATTAAATAATGCACGGAAAGACACAGAATAACAACAACATAAAAATCTAAGACTGTTCTATAACCATCACAATTTTTCTGGCTCTCCAAGTATGTGAAGGCTAAAGTCACCTGAACGAAATTTGCTGAACCATTTGCTGACACTTAAACTTCTTTGGCATTCTTTATGGCTACGGAGTCGTTGTTTCCCTTCTTGTATTCAAACAGCATTACATGCCGAACATGTGTCTCGTTACGTGCCATCACTATAAGGGATTAGAGTATACTGAACTTTACACATTATATAGGCTACACTAACGTGACGTTTAGGCGGTTCGTTTAACTATTATACGCGATGTACGTTTTTTGGGGGTGGTTAATCGAAGTGTTCCAAAACGCGACATTAATGTCTTTATGATCTAATATTTTGCTTGCTCGTTCTGTCATACGAGAAACCGGATGACGATAATAATGGTAATAATGGCTAATAAATATAGGCAGAGTTTGAGCCTACTATTTTTATTTAAGTTCCTAAAAGACGACCTAATACTTAGTCTGATTGATGATACTGCATTGCATATTCCTTGAACTAGATTACTAGATTTTAAAAAGACTAATATAATATACTTGTATGTTATCCACAATTTAGTATTTAAGAATGTGCCGATTTGAAAGGTTTACGCGCTACATTTTGACAATAGAAGGACTCCTGGATAAAAATCCTACTTACAATTTACCCTTATGGGTTTAACTACAGTGTTAAAAATGGAGAAAAGGTTTTTCAAATTTTCAGTTTTCAAATAATCCTTAATAAACTTTTACACAACTGATTTAACAATAAGAATGTAAAAGTAATATTATTTAAGGGATTTATAAATAAAGTTAAAGGGTGGTCCGGCATGACCAGGCGGTTGGGAATCTGCGAGTGGCAGGTTCGAATCTCCGTCACACCAAACATGCTCGCCTCTTTCAGCTATGGGGGCGTTATAATGTGATGGTCAATCCCATTATTCTTTGTTAAAAGAGAAGTCCAAGAGTTGGCGGTGGGTGGTGATGACTAGCTTCCTTCCCTCAAATAGCTCTCGTGTGACTTTGCGCGAAATTCATAACAAACCAAAGTTAAAGGCATAATCCATAAACGCGTAATATATTTAAGGAAATTCATTATCATTTTGATAATAAAGTTAAAAAAAAAACGATCTTTCCACTCCAGATAATTTTCTGACTATATTACTAAAATGTGTAAGTTCCTTCAGTATGCATTACAAATTTTGAAAGACAAGAAATTCAATATCAACATCAATTAACAAGTTCTGGGTAAGAAAGAAGTTAGTAACTGCCTAGATTCTTTACATGGTAACGACGTCATCACTTCCGCTGATAATGTAACTAACAACTTTGTTTTCTTCTGTAATATATATATATATATTACAACTTTATAGAAAAAAAAACTAGGGTGTAATTTTTTTAAAATAAACATTTAGGTAACAAAGTGTTTAATCACGTCAGTACAGACAAAAGCATTATGATACAGAAACACCGTACGTTGGTTTGCTTTCCATAAAATTCGGATTCCAAAACTACATAAAGCACCAAATAGATATAGATTTATTGCTGGTGCTAGGAAATAATACAATCAAATATCTTCTAGCCAGGTTTTGGTCTGAATCACATTAAATAACATTTTAACAAATACTGTAATGCTATCAAAGAAAGAACCTGTATTAATCCTTTTATTATCATAGGTAACTACATTGAGAGTAAAGACAAAATGAAAGGCTTTGAGGCTAAAACTGTATAAGCTTTCAGTTTTATTAATCTATTGATAAGGTCCAAAAGAATCTTACACTTACGAGTTCAAGATAGTTCTGGTAAAATTAATGCCTTGTTTTAGTAAAAAAAACAATTGTTTCAATTATGAAGTTATTCGTATAAATTGCCGGTGTTTCATAATAAATGAATTCTCTTAAGCTATGTATTTTTTATTGGATAACATATTTGTACAGTTCGTTCAACACCTCTTTCGACAAATTCAAGGGATACCTAAGGGAGGCAACTTCATCCAACAAGTTACGGAATTATATTTATTCGAACTTGAATTTTTATACATTACAAACCTTAAGTAAAAAAAAAAAAAAGACTATAGTAAAGTTTTGCACATCATTCATGCTGATGTCACCCCTTTTTATCAGGCCAGACATGGGCAAGTGATTAGGGCGCTTGACTCGCAATTTAAAGGTCGCGGGTTTAAATCCAGTCCTACCAAACAGTCTTTCACTGGTAAATTAGGGACGGCTAGCGCAGATAATCCTTGTGTAGTTTTGCGCGAAATGCAAAACAAACTAAATCCTTTTACCTAACTGTTAAGATTTTCTTCATATTGCTAAAGAAATTTATCCACCAGATCTTAATCTAGAAAAAGCCCTTTCACTAAAAACAAAGATATCTGAATTTAGATATGAACGTTGTTAATCAAACATCTACGTTTAAAGTATGTAGTACAACAGGCACTTTTACTTTTGAGTTTATATAATAGCCATTTTCAAATACAAATATTCCTGTTAAAATGTTTTTTATTCACGGCTTAGATATGGTAGAATTTTTTTTAGCATTTCAAGATTTTGTAGCCAGAACTAATAATTTTTTTCCCAAATGTGTATTCTACTTCTGCAATTTGTAATACAGATTTGTTAAATTTTATGGGAAATTCAATAATCTTCTTGTGTGCCAATTTGAGGTAGTCGGTAGTTACGGTACTCAACCCATAATCTGCGGGTCGCAGGTTCGAATCCCCGTCACTGAACATGCTCGCCCTTTCAGCCGTGGGAGCGTTACAATGTAACAGTTATTTCCACTATTCGTTGGTAAATTAGTAGTCCAAAAGTTGTCGGTGGGTGATGTTAACTAGTTTCCCTAACTTTCCCTCTAGTATATCTCTGCTAAATTATGGACGGCTAACGCAGATAGTCCTAGAGTAGCTTTGCGCGAAATTCAAAACAACCAAGCCATTATGGGATACATAGTTTCACTAAAAATCACGACCTCTTCAGAACGATCATGTTCACACGTTAATTATTTAACAAATTATTCAAATTAATAACGAGCCACTATAATATTGCAGGCACTGTTAGTTTACCTCCCGTAACTCTAAACTTTTCTCTATTCTGTGAAGTATAATATTACATCATTAACTAAGCCAGTGGTTCCCAACCTTTTCACCACCAAGGACCCCTTGTATTTTATTTTTTCCCCACAGACCCCATGTTTTTGAAAGATTCCGTCTACCCAACAAGCTGTTTTTATTAACTAATAATTAACTTGTTTTCCATTTTTCACTGTCAAATAAAATAAATATATAACTGAGTGTGTAATTAAAAGAACAGCAGTATTAAAAAAATTACTTGTTCAATGAGCTGGTTAATGTTGCTTTATTGATACTATGTTCCACATTTTTCCCCCACGAGAACGCATCGAGGGGCTTAGCTGAATTTTTAAAGGCTTTTTTTTTCACATACTTGGAGAGCCAGCAAAATTGTGACAGTTATAGAACAGTCTCAGCTTTTTACGTT
>NW_013665670.1:60346-61893 GCF_000517525.1 Limulus polyphemus | reverse complement strand
TAATGGAAAAACGTATGCAAATGTGGAAGGTGTTAAAGAGGATATCGACATGTTTTTTTTTTGCTTCAAAGACAAGTGATTTCTTTGTTCAGGTCATTAACAACCTGATTGTAAGATGGAAAAGCATCATCGATGACAATGGAGACTATTTCATTTAATAAGTGTTTTGTTTGGATATACAAGTTGTTCGGGTTTTTTCATCTAAAAAAAAGTGACATTAATTTCTTGACGACCAAATACTAAGTTATTTATATCCTTTCCTTTCTTTAATATTACTTTCATTAACAATATTGGTTGTTATATTTATTATAACTAAGTTCAGTTTATTTTTGTTAACAGATTACTTAACATTAATTTATAGATGTAGGTCTAGCCTAAATCTACTAAGTTGGCCTAAACTAGCTTCATTTTCCACTATATCCACTTTTATTTATTAGTTTTTATTATTTCTAATTTAGTTGTTATGCTTATTATTTTTCTGTGTTGTTAACTTAGTATATAGTATATAGGACTAGCCTAATCTTCTTGGTCTGGCTGAACCCTATGAAAGTCTATTGGGTTTGCTGCTGAAAATACTGTGAGGATACTCAATTAATGGGGAAAAAATGCATTATATTCGTTATAAGTAAAGTAGTTTGAACAGTACATTTAATTAGTTATGTTTATTACTAGTATATTTGTACAGCAGGAGAATATATGTAAGTATTGTATCAATTGGTTATCATTAGAATACAACTGGATGTAGCTTTTTTACTGTGTCATAGAAAGCTCTCCAGTTCAACAATTATTGAAAAACGTCTTTACAAATTTTATTAATTTAATTTTACAGAAAACTTTTCATACAGCTCGTATTTACTTTTGAAGTGTGTTTGTGTGTTTTTCTTATAGCAAAGCCACATCGGGCTATCTGCTGTGTCAACCGAGGGGAATCGAACCCCTGATTTTAGCGTTGTAAACTCGTAGACTTACCGCTGTCTCAGCGGGGGACTTGTCGTCTATTTTTGGGTCAACCAAAAAGCTATATCCATACGATTCAATTTAAAATACTAACTTTGTTTGGTAGCAAAAGTATTATTCTGCTCTCTGCTACTATAGAGTTCGATTTATACACAAATGTGTTATAGTAGTACCAATATTCCTAAAATCCTAGCATTACTAATGGTGTTTATCAATTGAACTCTAAGAACTTTGAAAGAGAGAGAAGCACGTGGTTAAGTAAAATATTGTTCACTTGGATACACTTATAGGTTGTTACGGTCATAAGTTTTGAAAGTTATGGTAAATGATTATTTTTGCTAGTTTTATTCTCAGAGCAAATCCCAGTAGTAGACCAGCATAGTGGAACGAAACATGTCAAAATATGCGAGAAGTTGATGAATGTTGATGGTTAACGTGAATACAGTGAGCCGTTCACATATAACTGGGTACATTCAACCACCGCCAAAATTCATAATGGCCATTCATCTATAACTTTTACTTGAGTAATTACTTGTGAACATGAAAATACTTTATATATATATATATATATATATATATATATATATATA
>NW_013665670.1:17010-60278 GCF_000517525.1 Limulus polyphemus | reverse complement strand
TACGATGAAATAACTTATATATATATATATATATATATATATATATATAGAAGCTTAAAGTGCTCTGTTTAAGTTACTCTGAAACTTGCAGAACGGTTGTACTTGCTTGTTATCCTTACTGAGCTCATCTATGCTGTTAAATAAGGAAGTTGGTAAAGTAATACTTTCAAATATTTTACTTAAGCTTATGGTTCAAAGCCTAAACGTAAAATCATGGTTGTGAAGAGCTGTTATGTAATGTATTGAATTTTGTGATCATACTTTCCAATGGCATTATGTCTGAGTTTTAGATAAAACTTGTATCGTGGCACGAGTAAAACACAATAACTTTTACATGGTTTGAGAATTAAAATTCGTTATCACTGGGTTTTTTTCTTTATAAAGGAATCATCCATTGAATAAAAAGAACAAAAGGAAAACACTTAAAAGCTGCTATTTTATTTAACTTCTAAAAAATAACGTACTTTCCAAGTAAGATTTTAAAATATGTATATATCAACTTGATTTTTCTCAGGCAAAACTTAAATACTGTAGCAGCTAATTTTAAATGCCTGATTTAGTACAACTATCCTGTATTTTACCAACTAAAAAAGAAACCTTGACAAATATATGACGAAAATAATCGTATGCATAAACTTTGACATCAAAGTAACTTGTGGTACTATTAACCTCATGAATTGAAACTAGGCAGGAAATATTTCAACGTGTCTCGGTTTTATTCGCAATTCAGAAAAAAAAATTTTTTTAACTGATATAGAGAAAATACCTCAACCTACACAGACATCATTTGCCATACATCTTACTTACCATATTTCTAAAAGGTATACAGATAACTTGTTTATTCCAAAACTTCTTAAATTAAGTAATGCTTTTCCAAAGAAACTAACCAGGCAAAATATGTTTCATAACTAACTAAACTATTCGACAACAATCTAGCAAAGTAAACTTTTCTTGTGGATTTACTGAATGAGATGAAACCTTCAGAAAATTGAGTTTCTTTAAGAACTTTAGTAAATTGGTAAGGTTAAAGTAATAAAGAGAAATAGTTTGCTTCATATATTTGTAATAATATTTTAAAATAAACAACATTTAAGTTGATATACGACAACTTAGCGATTTAATTGCAGGATCATAATATTATAAAAATAATAAAAGACATATAACAAGCACAACTTCACGTTTTCAGGCATTAAAAAAACGTTCAAAAATACTGTAATCTACTGGAGAAGTTAGTCCTAAATATTTATAGCTAAACCAATATTTATAGAAAGAAATCAGTTTTCATGAAACAAATTTAGTCAGTGTAACAAAAACGAAAGAAAAAGAAGTCACTATTAATCCCGAAAAGTTTTTGTAGTGGGTATGGCAACAAACTCCAGGACCTTTTAACAAATAAAAGAATGGTACCTTCAAATTGTCAACGAGAATTTTAATTTTAATTACGTATACATCTTATCTGTGAATATTGAACATTGAGCTTTGTATTTATTATATTTGATTAGGAATCATAAATTTGTTCAATTTTTAATCCTGTTTTCATATCATTATGACACCTAATATTTAATCCTGTTTTTATACCATTATGACACCCAAAAAAGGTTTTGTTTTTTACAGTGAGTGGTAATTAAAAGTTAAAACATAATGACTATCAAACTTGGTCTCTTTCAATTTATAAAAGTGAGCTTTTCGTTTCTTGAACGCAAACTACAAAAAAAAAGAGTACATCTTCCATTACTCTAATTGGTTTCTGTTTCTGACGCGTCTTTTATTTTATACATGTTGTAAAGAACAAAAAAGTAACAGAAGCACTTAATACTTCTTATTGTACATTGTTTTTATTTATATTTTTCGTTTTGGAACAGAGTGTTATAATACATATTTAGAAATGTACATTGTTTTCTTTCAGAATAGGGCAAAAATTCAATTATAATTTCAAGGTACCTCAAACTAACTGTAATATGAAGTTTATCATACACACAAAAAAAGTAGTTGGGAAGCTGAACAGTAGGACTAATCTTCCACATTAGGAGACTTTCTAAACTGTACAAGTATTGCCAGAGTAATATGGTCTCCTAAAACTCCGTGCACATAATTAAATACAACCTGCAAAATTTATAAACTCGAGTGAAATGAACTACAGGAAAAAAAATATTTCTTTTCCTTGATAAATAATATTTGGAACCTGTTTGTTTCTGTTTTCGAATATTTTCAACTTTGTTTTAGATAAAATTTACAAAAAAAAATATTCTCCCTCTTTGGATATCTAATGACCTCTTTTTTTTGTTCAACAAATTACTGAAATGGAACATAAGTTTAATTTTTTTTTAACCACTTACCATCTCGCTTACAAACTAAAACCATAGGGGATTTTATGTTCTATATCATAATAATTTTATCATATTTCATTGTCATCAAAAATTTCTGTTAAATATAATTTGCATTTTCTTTCCACCTGCACGTACCACTAATAATATTAAACACCTCTCATTTGTCTTTTCTTGTTCTGAAATGGTTTGTCGACTTTTTTATTTTCAACCTCTTTATTTCCTTTCATTAACACACTTTAACATCCAGATCATTGATTTTAGTTACAAATGGCGATGCAAACGTTAAGAACGTTATTTGTTTTAAAGTTTTTGTTATCATCCAAACAACAGGCGTAAGACAATATACTACCAATATTTTCTCCGTAAAAGACAAATATAACTGCAGTTAACTTACAACATAGATTTAATATCGAATTTCAAAACTAACTATAATTTTTATCGAATACTACTAGCACTTTACCTAATTTTACACTACTAAATGCAAACGTTTTCTCAGAGTTGAAACCATTAACTAATGGTTAACATTTAAAATCAGTGGGACGAATAACCATCCTTAGCCCACATAAAACAACACTGATGTACAATCCAGTTACTTTTGACTATTTTATGACAGATATTTAAATATTTTCTTTTTCAAATTATATTTTTATACATTAAGAAAACTTGATGCAATGGTTATTAGAGATTAATATAATAATGTATTCTGATTTATTTACTAGTTATATATTGGTGTCAGTACTTGAAATTAATCCTTTAGGTGTCCATGCATTAAACAACACAGTCAAATTGGTCATAATAACAACGGTTACTTTAAATTGAGATAATACAATTATTTTAATTAACAAGTGGCATGACAAAAAAAGTACCCATATTCAATTTTTAGAAAGGTTTTTAAAAATGTAAGTAATTATATCTTTATAAGTATACTGGAATTAGGTGTTGTTTTTCACGCTGCAAGTGGCAGAGTCTGCGGACTTACAACGCTAGAAATAGGGTTTCGATACCCGTGGTGGGCAGAGCACAGATAGCCCATTGTGTAACTTTGTGCTTAAATACAAACAAACTTAGCAAAAAAGTACGGAGTAGATACAAACAAGGCATCACGACTATTACTGATAATTGGATTTCGTTTGCTCAAATAATTCTATCACCAACTTAATGTTTAAGGACAAAAAGAAAAGGAAAGAAAAAATTATGTTAAAAATCAAAGTTTAGTCACAATACATGTTTTCATCATTTTTTTTAGCATTTTATAGTTACGATGAAATTATTGGTTCAAAGGCAAATATAATTTATAGAACCCATCAGAAGTAAACAGAAACTACGCTTTTTTCTTTTGAATGACCATTAGACCTGTGTCCTAAGACTCAATTACCTTGGACATCGGTGCGGATTAGTAATTTCGATGGGGGTTAGTTTAGTTTATTGCACATGCAATGGAATAACACGAAGAAAAGAGTCTTTGAGGATTATGTTACGAAGCCAATTGCAGTAATGACCACTTTTGTAAGGAACCTATAAGGTTATATACGTAGAACGGTACAAGAATTTCTATAAAAGAAGACACCCAAAATTCAGTTACTTCATAGTCGTATTTATCTAATATTAATGACAAACGAAAAGTTTAAAATGATTAAGTGTTCTGGGCCAAATTTTATTCTTCGGTCTTATTCCTACAGTATCTCGTGTTATGATCATTTCATATTAATAAATTATTATATTATTTAACACATCAGTTGTGAAATAGAATAATGTTTTGAATTGAAATTCAAAATAACACTAATTATTACTTCAAAAACAAAATATATTTAATCCGTTGCTCAGGGAGAGATCGTGTGTTTGTTTCTTTTTAAAGCTAAATTGCACATGAGCCATCTGATATCTGTCCACTTCAAGGAATTTAACCCCGGATTTTAGCGACATAAGTCCGTAAACTTATAGCGACCCACTAGAGGAGAGAAATAATGTGACTCGTGTGTCCATATTAACGAAGAAAGCAGGTTGTAAGACAAAGAAATCATGATCTTAATTGAAAAATACTCATGTTATTTAGTCTCTAAGATACACTTTATGCTTTATAAAATGTACGCAAGGTTGCGTCAAGATGCACAAATAAGATCAATTGCTGAAAAAATAACGACTTCTGCTTCACAAAAATCTGTTAACTAGCATTTGTGTTTGAAAATTAAAATGCGTCTAAACAGACAGATGAACCAGTTTTAAAGAATATCTATAATATGCGCTTATACGAAATAGCATATACATATAATAATCTAGTCCTTCATAAGGGAATTCTTCCAATTCTCACAAAACATATTACTCTCTGATTGGTCTTACTACGAGATTGATGTATGACGCACACTCTGAAGAGTCTTGTCGTGAGATGGTATTACGTCCACTTGGGTGTGATAGTTTAATTATAGATTAGTTAAGACTATTTCATCCAAAGAAACGAACACTAAAGACGAAACGTACATCATTGTTAAATGCCATCCATAGTGGATCATGTTTTGAGACACGTAGCCCATGTATTGTAACACAGTCTAAGTTTCTCAGAGAGTAGATAAGTAGTTATTATTTTAAACACGTTGTGGAAAACATTTAACCTATTAACATTATGTCACCACGTTATTAATGTGATTTTGTTTGTTCGTTTGAAGTTAAGCACAAAGCTACACAATAAGCTATCTGTGCTCTGCCCACCATGGTTATCGAAACCCAGTTTCTAGCGTTGTAAGTCTGCAGACTTGACGCTGTGCCACTGGGGAGCTTATTAATGTAAAATTCACTAATGATTAGTTGAGTATTGAATGCAATGTAATGTCCTTAAGAGAGTATACTATAACTATATATTATCTTTGGAAATATACAATGGTGAATATTATTTGAAAAATAAATATTTCATTATAAGTGCTAACATAATTTTTAATAAGTGGTCCTAATTACTCACTAATTTTAAATGGTTGATGAAGGGTTTGTTTGTTTCCAGATAATCGTCCCAAGTTATACAAATGGTTATCTGCGATAGCCTTCCCTAATTTTGAACTGATAGATTAAAGAGAAAACAACTAGTCAACAAGTGCCCATCACCAACTCTTGGGTTATTCTAATCGAATAATCAGATCTGATTCTCCCTATTATAATGTATCCACTGCCCCAAAATGCGTAGCACGAATTTTGTTTTTGCGGCTTCGAGAGGTAAACAATGAACACTCGGATCTACAAACCAGTACACTGACCAGTAGGCTAATCTTGGACCAATTTATAAAGGTTACTTTACTTTCTTAACCCGCTTTAATGCCGTAACAGTTGTTCTTTATGCAACTGATTATATCAACAGCTCCTAAACCTCTACTATATCTGCCTTATGCAACTGATTATATCGACAGCTCCTAAACCTCTACTATATCTGCCTTATGCAACTGATTATATCGACAGTTCCAAAACCTCTACTATATCTCCTTATGCAACTGATTATATCGACAGCTCCTAAACCTCTACTATATCTGCCGTATCCAGCCACCCTGATGAGCCCCGGTATTGGGCGAAAGGACTCGTTGGCACTGGAGATGATAGAGATAGTATGGTTGACACACACATTGCATATTCCTCGTTACTTTCAGTCATAAGTTCTAAGTTTTTAGAACTAAGAGTTATGTTAATTTTGCCCTCTAATAACAGCGCTATTTGTTAGGTCCCAAGCTGTCCTTTCTCCTTTAACTAACCTGTTCAGTCCGATGGCAGTGGTTATACGCTATTGCCGATACAGCAACTTCAACGTGTAACAAGGCTTTGAAAAGGAAGGAGAGATCAATTTTAGACTATAAATCTTACAAAACTTTCCACAGAATGTATGATAACAACTGTTTTCAAGACTACGTTTAAGCAGTTCAAAGACGCAAAAGTCCATTCAACCAGCAAGGGAGGACTTAACAGGTCATCTCTCTCATGAAAACAGTCATTGATTTCAAGATATGTCTGGAAACTTCTAAATCTACACCAACTTCAAATCATTGTTTATTATTTTGTTGAAAATGCCAGAAGGTATAGCCAGGCTCATTGCAGAGGCTTGTTAGGCCGAAGGGTTTTATTTCCTATCTTCATATTACGTACGAGAGCGTTTCTTCGATTGGCCAGGCCTATCTTAGTGGCTTGTTAGGCGGAATGGTTTTATTTTGTAACCTTTACTTTACGCATGAGAGCGTTGCTCCGATTGGCCAGGCTTAACATAGTGGCTTGTTAGGTTGAAGGATTTTATTTCTTAACCTTCACTTTACAGAAAAGAGCGTTGCTCCTATTAGTTTGGAGTGTGGTTCCGGAACCTGTTGCTGCTTCAACGCTTTGCTATGTGGTATTTCCATTTCAGTAGAGAACAATGAAAAATTATTTTCTACGAAATATTATATCTACATTGTTTAATAATCTCCCTATACGAATATTATTTTTCAAAAAAGGTTGAGACATATTCCTACAGCCATAAACAACCCTGATGGTTCAGCTGGTATGGTAACAGATTCAGAAGTGTCCAGATAATATGATAACAGACTGAACAGTTTTAAATATGGTACAATCAAAGTAGTGGGCATTGTTTAGTTGTCATTGTTTAGTTGGCATTGTTTAGTTAGCATTGTTTAGTTGTCATTGTTTAGTTGATTAATGCTGCGGGTGATACAGTAGCAAGGTGAACTTCTAGTGGTATGTTATGAGTCAATAACATAGAACATTAATAGAATGAAGAGTGTCTAAAGTACATAATAAGATTAAAAACTTTTCAATTTGTATAATAACAGGGAGAGAAATGTTCAGATGGCGCAGTGAAACATTGTGAATGTTTCAGATGATATGGTAGCAGAGCTTACAGTTTTTAGATAGTATAATAACCGAACAAGAACAGTATCAAATGTTGCAGCTTCACGTGATAATAGTAAAACAGTATTTTTTAGTTAGAACATTATCACCGTTGGTAGTGTTTCAAACATTATAGTAACATAGCGAATAATGTTTTAGATAGTAACGAATACTACTAAACATGGCGTCGTTTTAAAGACTAATGTTGTCTTAAATTGTGTAATGACGCATGAAACAATGAAATGCTTATTTTTATATAATATATAGAATGTTACTGGTGTTTTCAACCTGAAAAGCGCCTTATACGATAAATGGACTTGATGTACAGTTCAGACCTCGTGATTGCAAAGGCCATTGCATAACTGTTATCTTCGACTTCTTTAAAGATTTCAGAGTTAACGTAGTCTTAACTTTTAGATCATTATCGTGTTGGAAGATAAATATTCTATCAATCAGCCTAAGGTATCATTTTATTTTGTAGAATATTCTGTAGAATATTCTATCAATCAGCCTAAGGTATCATTTTATTTTGTAGAATATTCTGACGCATGGCTCCATTCATTCGCTCTTCAATCCCATGAGTATCACCAGTCCATGCACTGCTTAAATACCCAAATATCTGACCGAACCACCTCTATAATTAACTGTAGGTGCAAATTGTTCTTCAACAAAGTCTCTTTCTTTTTTCTCTCAAAACATACTATTTCAGTCTCACCCAGATCATTTTGTGAAAAAAAAATGCTTCAGTTTTCTGTTCTGGCAAATTTTAGATGGTTTGTTTTGTGAGTTTTCTTTTAAAAGCGGTTTGCAGTGAGGTCTACGTGAACACAGTTCTTCTGTTTTAGGTGTTTTTATACAGTTATTTGGTGCACTATTATGCCTGATGCCTTTATATCTTTCTTTAAGTCCTTGGCTGTTAATTTTGATTTTTTAGCTACTAGAACGCCTCTTCTACCTGCAGGTGAATCTGTTCTGAGGTACTTCTTAATTATTGCTCTGATTGTAGATACTGCACCAAGTGCTTTTCTCAAGCATGAATCTTTGTCTTGATCATCTTCTGCTTTAGTACAACAAAAATTCTCCATTAACAAGTATTGGCTATCATCATCTCTTTTCTCTCTCTCTATTGACTTCATAAAGCATTTCAATCGCCGTGCAATTGTTTTCAATCAATTAATATATTTTTAAATTAATTCTATTGAGTTGTTGCAGATTTTTAA
This sequence comes from Limulus polyphemus, assembly GCF_000517525.1. Classification (NCBI taxonomy): domain Eukaryota; kingdom Metazoa; phylum Arthropoda; class Merostomata; order Xiphosura; family Limulidae; genus Limulus; species Limulus polyphemus. The sequence goes on along the minus strand of NW_013665670.1, from coordinate 51,883 downwards.
TAAAAAATTGTAATAGTTTTACCAGGAACAAACATTTGAAATTATTTGAGTTCTTTTGTTGCTGTTTTCTTTATAACGATTGTCTGTTTAACGACCAGAAATTGTGTATTTTGATGTATATGACATTAATCATGGACTAATGTTCATTACTTGTTTGTATTTTACATGTTTTCTTGAAGTATCTATACTGAGTATATGTTACCAATACGTTTACACGCAAATGTTTATCATAGCGGAAAGTGAAGTATTTCCTTATAAGATTTAGTTTTAACGGATAATAATTTAGTGTTAAGTAATAGTGCAGCCGACTGTGAAACAAGTGCCTATATATTTCACAATAGAGGTTGCTGCATAAATAGTTATGTATTTTAGGGTATTTAATGTAAATATTGATCAAATGCCCCTGTCAATATTGAAGTATGTAAACAATTTGGTTTTGTACCAAGAACGATAAATAGTTGTTTTGTTTTCAATTTCCTTTTGGAAAGGGGGTGGTTATAAATGACTGAACAATAACAGAAACATTTTTGTAATATATTATTACAAACTATTCTTTCAAAAATATAAATCACTATCTTGTTTATTTGAAACTTTTTTTTTTGAGTTTGTGGAGTTGATCAACGTCAAATCTGACTAGGTATTGTTATCTTTGTCGCTCGCCTGTTTACCTTCCATATTAAGAACACACTGTATGTAACGCGATAATGCCAATATAGTCGTTTACAACATTTCTCGCGTTTCTGGGCTTGATCAACGCGATTTATAAAAGAACTCTATGTTGTAACTTATTCTTGATGCGAACTCACTACTTTGGCAGTGGTAACATCCTGCATGCATCATGCCCAATAGCGTTAATCTCTTACCTTTCTATGTGTGTTTCTTCCAATGTGTAGCTTGGCTTCCCACAATATTGATTTTCGTTATTCTTGTAAATCTACAAAAGGTACTTGATCGTTTTCATCACGCGTAACATTTTCATTCAGTTAATGATTCTTCAACCAAGTAAAGACACATTTCAATGTATCTGGTGTAGAGCTTGTCTTAAGTCGTAGTTAATTAATGAGATACAACTTGCCATGTGTTAGGCTGCACTACTACACCATTGAACTACACATAATGAACTTTCCTGTGAATGAGGTTTTATTTTAATTTTTTTGATTAATGGCAATATATTGGATGAACAAACTTACAAATGTTTTTGTCTCTCCATTTTATTTATTCCACCTTATGCTAGATAATAAACAAGTATTGAATGAACAACTCTATAAATGTTTTTGTCTCTCTTTTTTTATTCATTCCGCCTTATGTTAGATAATAAACAAGAAGAACAGTACAGTCCATGTTTCAATCGATGAGTTAGAATATGTAACGGTACGATTGACACAAGAAGCGGATTAGTCGCTTTCACAGTAAAACAGCGAATAAAAACTAACTAGCTCATAATGCAGTGGAATTCATGCAAACCACAACAATATACACAACACTGTGTTCTAGTTTGAAATATCTATCAGAAAGATCGATATTTTCTGTTTCAATAACATGTATAATGTATGATTTCTACAAACAATTTCTTGTATTCACTTGCTATATTAAGTTACTGAAGTATAACGATACTGATTTGCTCCAGGTGAAGAGTTAGTACTAAATTTAGTTTTAAGAAGAGACGCTGCTAAAGTCGTAAGTGTAGTTGAAGTGAGAGATAAGAAAATAGAAAACTATATTTACAGTTGGGTTTGTTCGGATCAATATTCATGTGCATAAGTAAAGTATCAGTTATCTAATAAACGGCTATGTTTTACTTGTATAGTAAGTATACATTTTCATTTTATTGGCTAAATCATATTATCCAAGGTCAAAATTGTTGTGATATATATATATATGTGTGTGTGTGTGTGTATGTGTGTTTTGTGATCTTCATGACTACACTATGTGAAACATTTATCCACATTGTATATTGTTCTTTTAGTTAATTTATCCACACTGTATATTGTTCTTTTAGTTAATTCATCCACACTGTATATTGTTCTTTAGTTAATTCATCCACACTGTATATTGTTCGTTTAGTTAATTTATCCACACTGTATATTGTTCTTTTAGTTAATTTATCCACATTGTATATAGTTCTTTTAGTTAATTCATCCACACTGTATATAGTTCTTTTAGTTAATTCAGCCACATTGGATATTGATCTTTTAGTTAATTCAGCCACATTGGATATTGTTCTTTTAGTTAATTGATTTATATTGTACATTATTCTTTTAGTTAATTTATCGACATTGTACATTTTTTAGGATGAATTAACTAAAAGAACAATATACAGTGTGGATGAATTAACTAAAGAACAATATACAGTGTGGATGAATTAACTAAAAGAACAATATACAGTGTGGATGAATTAACTAAAAGAACAATATACAGTGTGGATGAATTAAGCACTGTATATTGTTCTTTTAGTTAATTCATCCACACTGTATATTGTTCTTTTAGTTAATTCATCCACACTGTATATTGTTCTTTTAGGTAATTTATCCACACTGTATATTGTTCTTTTAGTTGATTTATCGACATTGTATATTGTTCTTTTAGCTAATTCATCCACACTGTATATTGTTCTTTTAGCTAATTCATCCACACTGTATATTGTTCTTTTACTTAATTCATCCACATTGTATATTGTTCTTTTAGTGGATTTATCGACATTGTATATTGTTCTTTTGCCTATTTGCATCGTGGACTGTTATTCATGAAGGTACAAAGAAAGTAATTGAAACAATATAAATTTTACATCCCACAGAACTAAAGTAGTTTTTGTTCATCATCTAAGGCTATACATATAACCATTCATCCATCTATCTGCCTGTCTCTTCTTTAACTTACTTATCTATCGTTATCGTTTTCATAACAATGCTAACTGAGCCCAAATAGCAGTGTAACTATTATTTTAGTGATTACTATAATTCGGTAAAAAAGAAAATTAATGCAAAGTCCAGTTAATAATAATGAAAAGTTTTATTTCTGTAATTTCAAATTTTATGATTAACATGACCAGTCTTCACCGATAGGTCTAACTTTAGAAACAAGCTATATGTATCAGAAATTCCCCTTACATGCTAATTTCCCACAAGCTCAGTAATCACAGCACTGAACTGACTGACTACTTGACAGTAAAATACAAACTGTTAAATCTAGACAGGTTACTCATCAACCAACGTATTGATTAAATCAGTAATTATCCAGTCTTTCCTAACTCGTTTATTATGGGTCCTAAACTTTCGAGAAGTTCCTGTCTTTACGCCATTCCAATCACGTGCTTCAAAGCTCCATCTGTCGTGACAACAATGTAAACATTTATGTTAAAAAAAAACATGAGCTACAACACTATTTTTATATTAGGATAAAAAATTATCTTAAATAAAAAGGAATGGCCTTTTTGAAGTCCCTGTATATCTACACGCGTAGATGTTCTTTGTCATGAATCACTAAGGTACTTCCGTTTATACCATAAAGTGTTCATTCTACATTATTTAAGTAAAGACATGTAAACATAAATATCATATTATAACATTAAATTGGAAAGAAGCAAATTGAATAAGAAATCTTAAAAAAATATAGATGCGTAAAATATGGTTCGCGTTCCAATACTGACGTTTATAACATTCGTATCAACGCACATGTAAGTAATGTTGTCACTCTGTGGAATATTGACAATATCTATCATTAACGTTAGTACTTAATAGTAGGGATTGTGATGAAACAAAATGGCAACCATAAAAATTGCCCATTTAAAACCACCTTTAAAATGTCTGAATATTAACAATGACTATTTTACAGTATTGGCTGAGTAAAGCTGAAGCTTATTGTACTTACAAAGTTGCCTAAATAGCTATATACGCGTTTATGTAGTGATCAAAATTTCACATACAGAAAAAATGACGAATTTTATTGTTCTAATTCTTTCAAAAAACTATTCCGTATGGGATTCCAATGACTCCTTTCTTTTACCGAGAAAGATACTAGTGTGTGTGTATATATATATATATATATATAATATGGACGATGCCCTACTTTGGGCATATAATTAGATTTGAGGATAGGTATATATCCTAATAAGTACTAAATTCGAATCGGGTATACTTGTTCCCACGCTTGGTATTGCTGGCACACAAAATATAGCTAATAATAAGGAAACAAAGAAGTATAATAAAAATATTTAAATTTTATAAAGACAAGTAACCTAACTAGCTATAGTAAAACAGAAATGCTACAAAACGTATTGAAACAAGAAAGTCAAACTACAAAAACTGAGGGCCCGGCATGGCCAGGTGGATAAGGCGCTCGACTCACAATCTGAGGGTCGCGGGTTCGAATCCGCATCCCACCAAACATGCTCGCCCTTTCAGCCGTGGGGGCGTTATAATGTGTCGGTCAATCCCACTATTCGTTGGTAAAAGAGTAGCCCAAGAGTTGGCGGTGGGTGGTGATGACTAGCTGCCTTCCCTCTAGTCTTACACTGCTAAATTAGGGACGGCTAGCGCAGATAGCCCTCGTGTAGCTTTGCGCGAAATTCCAAAACAAACAAACAAACAAAAACTGAGTTGCTTAAAATTAAAAAAAAATTATCCCCACTTTCACAAATCACTGCATTTATGTTAGATTGAGCCAATGTAGGGATAAATTTTATTATACTTATGAATATTTCTTTTCATTTTTTTCTCATAAGGGGCCATACAAGTGTGCTAAACTTTCAAGTTGATATTGATGTATTAGACCTAACGTTCTAAGTTTTAAATCTAGTGTTCCGGAGTATAGGGTATTGTATCATTCATGGCTGTACCCTAGTATTATAGTAAGAAGGGCCTAGTTCAGCTATTTCGTTTTAAAACCTTTCTTGGTTACTGTCATTTAGAGTAATCAAGTACTATAGGTGTTTGTTATTTAGCAAATCTGTCAGCCAAGATTATTTATTTGATTAACTATACTGACCGGGCACCATTTATGATTATCTGATTAGATTACAACCGATCTCGATAGATAATAGTCTAGATTCGGTGTGGTAGACTTCGTAAAGTGCTGAAGGGTATCTTGTTCAACTGTAGCCCATTTATTGAGACATGTATTCTACAGTTGACAAAGGATGCAGTTTCGAATGTGAGGTTCGAACTCATCCCAAAAATGCCCGGTCGAATTGATTTCCAGCAGTTGTGGTAACCCAAGAAAAGTCATTGTCACGTTCTTTGAACTATTTTCAAACAGTAGAGTGTGGTGAATTGTCAATTAAGATAGAAGTTCACAACTGTTGGATGGATATAATCGAAAACAACAAAATCGTTTAGGTGCAATCTAGATGGTCATCGTCCTTCTTAAGGAATCAAAAAATTGTAAAGCCTTTCAGAAGAATATTTCCCTACACCATTACGTCACTTTTAAATACTTGCGCTGTAGGAATAACACAAGCAAGGTCAAAGTGCGTGATGTTTTTATGTGTTTATTTTTATAATTCTATCAGTACAGAAAAGGATGAAACGATTCTTCACATATACTCTTCTAGACAGTCATAGTTCACAGTTTGCGCTTTAAGCATCAGCGAAGTCCATCTTTCTAAACTGATCGTAGAATTGCCATATGACAGTTATTTAACGTCCTTTTATAGAAAATGGATGGAGAAATACTTTCCTTGATCATTGTTGAAGAGTCCTGGCAAGGGTCCAGTTTCAACTTATAATATGTAACCTTTTAAACTCTAGCGTAGGAGGAAAGTACATACGTTTGTCTCTTTCAGTTATGGGGTTTACACGTAGAAGAAGACCTGTATTTCATAGTTTAGGCAATTACTTCAATAAAATGGAAACGACCTCATGCGCGGTTTACACGTAGGAGAAGACTTGTATTTTATAGTTGAGGCAGTTATTTCAAAAACGACCTCATGCAGATATGTTGAACCTGACGCATGAGCAGTACTTTTGTATTTAGATAAGCTTGTTTATTTGTTATTTGTTTGCATTAAACACAAATGTACACAAAGATATCTTTGCTCTGCCCACCGCGGAAGTCGCAACCCGTTTTTTAGCGTTATAAGCCCTCCGACTTACCACTGAGCCACGGGAGGGGACATCTAGAATTTGTTTTTGTTTGTTGTTAAGCGCAAAGCTATACAATGGGCTAGTTGTGATGTGCCTACTAAGGGTATAGAAACCCCGTTTTTAGCATTATATGAACCTTTAGGCTTACCGCTGAACCACTGGGGGAAGACATTTAGGTAATAATAAGAAGAGGTAGTACAAATGGGTCGTCAAAGATAAGAGGAAGAAAACGTTATGATCTCCTGCTGATGGTGTTCGAGGTGAGGAAAGGCAACAATGTAAACGATATATGCAGAGATCTTAATGTGAGATGGGACATCTTAGTTACTGGTTGTCAATAGGAAATTTGCTGGAAACCTTTTAAAAAGCTTTTGTAGCTGTACAGTAGAGTAAACGCACTTTAACCATATAATATGCCTCTATATATACGTATCTGTTAGTGCTATATTATAACTCTGCATGATTCAGACATTTATGTAACGTTAAACACCTAATTCGTTTGTAATTACCATAATTGGCCTAAATATGGATTTTAGTTAATGGCTACTTGGAAGTATAATATCACCAGATAAACTAATCACTATTACAGAGTATCGTGATAGAACAAACAATGTTTTATGAAGCATAAATATTTTACATTATAGCGTAAAGATATGCTATGCTCCTTACAAGTAGTTCAAGCCTATATTATTACGATTTCACAAACTTTGTTGAAGTTGATTTTATTACTTTCATTAAGGCTTTAATACAAATTCAATCTTAAATTTAGAAAAATGACATGTCTTGTAATCAGAAAATATTTTGATTTGAGTTTATTTTATAAATACTAAATAAATCTGAAATTAACAACACCCATTTTGTATTCCGTTTAACAACTTTTAATGTCCACTTTTAGAGTAAATTTGTGAAAAATGTAACCTTCAAATAAAATATGCAAGTAGTAAACAATCTTAATTCTTGCAATTTTGCTGATTCATCTAGTTATTGGACTGAGCATGATCTAATGGTTAGTGAATCTGAAGATTTATGGTTCGCGACCTGTTACTGCACAAATGTTCTCCGTACTTTGAGGCTGTGGGTGCGTTATAAATCCCTCTACTCGATCAGAAAAGTCAAATAATTAGCCAGTGGTTGTTGTTGACTAGCTTTCTTCCCTATAGTCTGTCAGTTCAACATTAGGGAGGAATAGCTTTGTATGAATTTCCGAAATAAAGAAATAAATATCCATTAAAAGTTGCAATACACGCATATAAGAGACAATAATGTTTTTGTTCCTTTGACATTATCTGGAACTTGCATTCATGAATAGTTTGAAAGTGTCCCCCAGGCTGGAAATGTTCTGAACATATTGTGATATTTTTCAATAAAAGAAAGTTCTTACGATGTCACATTTAATGGTTGCGATAAAGGCCTGTTTAACATATTACTTACGAGAAAAATGGTGTCCCTTCTTTTAATATTCCTCTTACTTCAATAGAGGGGAATACAACAGAACCATTTTTCTCTATCGATGGTAGTGGATATCTCATATGGTTGTTCTTATTTGACATCTGACTGTGTTTTATGTTATAGTGGGTTGACACAGTTCTGATCGTACACATAAGATTCTTTTATTTCATAGTTTGCTTCGCGGTCATCATACCGTTTCTATTTATGCTGGAAACTAGTCTGACGTCTGTTGCTTTTCTGAATCTTATCGAATCGTCTTATTTTCTTCTTCTTTTTTTGAGTCAGTCGTCAGAGGTTGGTAACCACAATTTTCCTACTGTTCCCTTTCGATAGACTGTAATGATAAGTGTCCTTGAATATCCGGTAAAAGAACAAATATTTGATATCGACGCTTCTACTAAACAAACATCGACTCTCGTGCGGGCTTTGTGCTAGTCGGAAAAATCATTTTCCTTTCTCATTGTCTTACAGACTTATAATTTTATAATAACATTTATGCTTACATGACTCAAGTAATCATCTGACACAATAGATCAACAAGTAAAACTAAATGTCTTACAGACTTATCATTTTATAATAACATTTATGCTTACATGACTCAAGTAATCATCTGACACAATAGACCAACAAGTAAAACTAAATGCCCTACAGACTTATCATTTTATAATAACATTTAAGCTGATATAACTCAAGTAATCATCTGACACAACAGATGAACAAGTAAAATTAAATGTCTTACAGACTTACCACGATATAATAACATTTATGCTTACACGACTCAAGTAGTCATATGACACAATAGATGAACAAGTAAAACTAAATGTCCTACAGACTTACCACGATATAATAACATTTATGCTTACATGACTCAAGTAATCATCTGACACAACAGATGAACAAGTAAAATTAAATGTCCTACAGACTTACCCCGATATGATAACATTTATGCTTACATGACTCAAGTAATTATCCGACACATCAGATGATCAAGTAAAATTAAATGTTGTTGTGAAAATAATTCTCGCCATAAAGAGAGATAAAATATTTTTTCTTATCTATTTTTGATTGAACGTTTCAAACCGTACCGTTCTTCAGGTAGTGTTGCTGTAGATTTAAGATTGAATGAATCGGCCAGGCTCTCAAGTTAATGAACAATAAGAAAATAGTTTTATATAGATAAATACAAGCATACAAATATACAGGCTTATACATATGCAGAATCTCTCTTGCACACACACACACACACACGCATGAATATATCTTTTCCCTTGTTAAAAAATTAAAACTACATTTTTCTTTGGAAATTGTATCTGTTATGTAGCACAAAAGTCACCAGAAAGCAGAGCTTTTGCTGATGCTATTTAGGGTTGAAGGTTCCAAAGCTCCTGATTTCGTTTGTTCACTAGAGCATTAGTTAACATGGCGATTGTAAAGTGTTTAAGAGTATGAACATGAGAGTTAAGATGGCAAGCTATGTTCTTGGCCAAATGACCATGAAATATATCCATTATGTCTTCACGAGCACTTTCAGCTAATAATCTCCCAGTTTTCCCTATATACCATTGTTCGCAGCATATACAAGTAAAGGAGTATACCATACATCTGATTTTTGTTTGTTTGTTGAATTTCGCGTAAAGCTACTCAAGCGCATTCTGCGTTAGCCGTCCCTTGTTTTGTTTTGAAGTAACAGACTAGGTGAAAAGCAGAAAGTCAACACCACCCACCGCTAACTCTTTGATACTCGTTTACCAACGAAAAGTAGGATTGACTAACACATTATAATGCCCAAGACATTATAAAGGCGGATATATTGATTCTAATAAAGTGGTACTAAAAACCTTACATAAGATATAGAATATAACATGTGATTCGATGTGAGAGTCTAACGTTTCTCTCGTTTTTGATCACTCCACTATTGTACATTATTGACCATTGGGCATTGTATTACACTTATAATTATTATACTTTTCTGAAAATATATGCTTTAAATGTGTTTCCCTAACTCTGTACAATATTGTAAAATATTAATATATTCTATACATACATAAAAAGTTGTCATACTTTGAAAAAAATAAAATAAGATATCCAACAAAATAAATAAATCAGCTACTAATATTGTTTAACTAAAAAGACCTCGAAAGATAAGAAACATCAGATATGTGTTACTTGTATATAAAATTTAATTTTAATATGCTCTTCTTCAATACATTCATAATTATAGTCTATAGTAGTTTGTTTATGTAATCTATAACTCATCTGAGTATTGTATTAAGAAATGGATCTGATGATCTTGCAGTTAATTTTAGATAAATTTTTACTAAATCTCAGTAAAAAAAAAAAAAACTTGCGTTAAAACAAAGCAACTTGTGTTGTGCGGAACACAAGCCTGATTACAACATAAATTCGAGTTAAAACAAAACAGTCACTGTGTACTAACAACACAGAACGTATGTACGGTGTTTTGAAATGTCTTTTACCCACACAGTAATCCTATATTTATATAGGAATTTCAAGAATGTGCAACGTTAATGCTACTAATTTATTCTTGTGAACTAGCCCCCTGGTGAGTCGGTAGCATGTTTACGGATTTATAATGCTTAAATCTGGGATTCGATTCCCCGCGGTGGACACAGCAGATAGCTCGTTGTGGCTTTATTCTATAAAACAAACACAAACAAACAATCTTGTGGATTATCCAACCAAACAATTTTTTAGTATTTAAAACAGAACATAAATTTATTGGCTGATTCGGAATTTTTCTGTTGAATTTTGGGCAGTTTACATACACATTATAATATTAATAACTCACGACAATTCATAACACAGATTAAAAGTCAAACACGCCTTAAGAACAACAGTTAAGAAATTACTTCAGATGAAGAGCGATTCGTTCCTACCGTGTTCTACTCCTGAACTGTCCATAAAATCGTGGCTTCACACCACAACACTTTATTTAAATAAATGGTTTAAATGTGGTTTTGAATTAAAAACCACACCTCATCTGTGTTGTTATAAATCACGTTTAAAATTTGTGCTTGTAGCTCTAAAAAAATCCAGTTGCGTTACAGTTCAAAACAAACATATGTTTGAGGAAACCAGTTTGTATTGTTATGAAAAAACAAAATGTTAGATTAATATACAAGTTTTTTACTCTTGTTATCTGTATTCTATAATATTCGCAATTCGTTTTTAAATTCAAATGTTTATGTATATATATATCGATTTAGCTACAATTTAGAAATACCAATATAACTGAATTGTTAAAGTAATGAGCGAAAACAAGTCAACTACAAGTTTGATTATAACTTTGATAATGCATAATTTAAAACTGTAAATGATAATTGTGAGAAAATATAGGTTTAGTAGTTTGTTAGCTACTATTTCATACTGTCACTTATACACTGTAAACATTTGGTGTATAACACGTTTACTGATTAACCACAAACCGAAATCATGAACACCTTCATGTTTCTATACAAATACAAAGTAAATTTGAGCGGTTTCTAATCTTTGAATCTTACCATTCCTTTTCTTATAATAAAAATATAATTAAATAAAGTAAGTAATGATTTAATCCATATTTCTGTAAAGTTACTGTACTTGATGTTATTAGCTACAATATTAAAAACATCTTTAAACTTTATTATTATTATTATTACTTTTTTACACTATTATTTTGCATTACTAATTTAGTTTATAGATTCAGGACTGAGTTAAATATCCTCAACTAGCTGAAAATGTGTAAGATAATATTGAGCTTACAGCTGAAGAGATCTGTACAAAATAACTAAATTAAATGCATTTTAGAGATATACATATGTAGGTTGAAATGTAAAAACAAAATAAAAACAATTTATAGATCTGTTGTGGTAAATCATAGCTTTTGTAAAATCACACTTCTGGTTATTACTTTAAAAAAATATATATTTATTCATATACTAGATTGCCTTGTTGGTCAGCTGTAGTTTAGATATTTACAGCCCACAACGAAATATACTGGATATTCCTACTGATTATAAATAATATTGTAACTGGGTTCTTATTAGATTTTTTTGCAATAGAGATAGTCATTCTATAATCTCCGTGTATTTGTTTTGAGATACTCAAATACGCAATAGAAAAAGTACACATGACAACTTGATATTGTTATAATAGGAATAAAAATAACTGTTTTTATGTTATAATAGTTAGACCAGATCAGAAACACAGGGGATAACTATAATATAAACTGCGCATGCTCGTAGATAATCGCGTTTTTTTTTTTTTTGCTTTTTTTCTGGTCAGCTAGGAAACCCAGGCGTAATGAGCTTGTCGTGATGAACGAGCATGTTAAGGAATCATAGAATGTGACACATTCACAGTAGCTCCTAGTGAGAGGTTTTATCGGAGAAAGTCTGGATTATAAGATCACATTAAGCTGAGTATAATGAAAAATGAAGAAAAAAAAACATCAAAGTTATAACTTTCCCTCTTGGTTTGCAATTTATATCAATTTACTGAATTCGTAAAATGGTGCACAGTTGTCAAAAGAAGATTTGCGAAGATCAGAGCGCTTTGATTCATTAAATCCAATTCTTCACAGTATAATTATTTCATCTAGCAAGCTGCATTTCAAGCTTGGTGATAGTAGTATAAAACGTGACAAAAAGTAGCAGAAAAAAAATATCTATTGTTCACGGTAATTAATAATGAATCTAGTAATCCCTTCTTAACGAAGTGGACGACATACGTATACGAATGTAAGAAACAAGTTTATTTTATTTTATTTACACACTTAGAATTACGGAATATGTGCCGTTACATTCTCACAGATTCTGATATGCACATGTATGCATATGTCAGAAAATGTTATGTTCTTCAGATATAATTGAATTATAAGTTTTTATAGTTTGGCAAGAGGCTGCATTTACGCATCTTATATCGTGTTGTAATTTGCCTCATAGTTGGACTTCATATTTATATCTTTACATCGAAGAAAGCAAGAGAAACTGGTTAGAATGGAATGAAAGTATCTTGCTATGAATGAAAATTTCATAAAACTAGAAACCAATTATGCTACTAATATTCTGAATTAGAGACTACAAAGTTGAAATAATATGTATAATAAAACACCTAATAATCTTAAATACTAATATCACAAATCTTATGGAGTCAGTAGGTGCATTAACTTGAAATGATTAAACAACATACACGTGTTACTAGTAAGAAACTCAGCAATAACACTAAACTAGTTATTGACTATAATGTTTTAATCTTGAGAAAAATATACTAAGGTATTAATTCTCTTCATGTTTATATTTAAGCTAAAATACTCAGTAAAAGTTTTCCCCTGAAATGCTAACTAAAACCTTATTATACTTCAGCTGAAATGATAAGATAGTAACATGCTTAAGTTAATATATTAACTGAAATATTCTTATTCTTCAGTTAAGTAATTGTCTTGAATTAAGACAATAATTAGGATATTAGTTTTCTTAAGCTAAGATTCTAGATGAATGACATTCTTTATACAAGATATTGATACAGCAATATCTCAATTAAGCTACTAAGTTAGACGTTATTATTCGTCAGCTAACAAGAAACATTATTCAGCTAATATATTTACTAAGAAGACATTCTTATTTAGTTATAACACTGACACCGGTATCTGATATCTAAAAAAAACTCACATTCTTCTGGACCTTTGAGTTAAGATGCCCATTATGACAAAAACAACTAAGATATAAATGTTCATTATAAAAACAATTTTTCAGAAACAAATATTTACTGCAAAAACAATATCTCAAAAACAAGTTACTTTAACATTAATATCCTGAAATAAAATGCTTTTATTCATCAGTGCAAGTCAGCCTAAGAATTAGAGGTTGATTTTACTTTTCTAATAAGTTCAAACAATGTATAAAATAAAATTAAAATATTCCTGATTTTCTACTGAAAGATATTTTTTTCTTTCATGTGATTAAATTTCGTATATATATATATATAAAACATAAACATATACAGAGTGGGGTTTTCTGGAAATATATAATTAACGAAATAAATTACTCATGTAAATGTGAAATTTCCCTTTGTTTTATTGTCAATTTTACTTTTCTACATGTAATTTGAAACTAATGAACACAATAGAGCTTCCCTCTAATAATAATACTTCTAATGTTTCAAAGAGCTTAATTTTCCAATTCACGTGTGACTCGCATTGCAGATATTACATATAGAATGAGAAATGATTAATCACGTCTGTCAGGTTTTTATGTATGGGCCGGATTCTTTACAGTAGGTGTCTGTGACTTGTTGGTGATAAATTTCAACAATAAACAAACAGCACACACAGTCCACTTCTTTTACAATAATATATTAAAACAATTCAAACGTATATACAAATGTTCGTTACACTGTTGGTTATCACAGTTGTATCCAGTAGCTTTAAATAATTGTTGATTCAATTACTTTAGAACACATTTAACAAGACAAATTATTTTTCTCTGCTCTGTTATTGCAATAAAATCTCTGATAATCGTCAATATACGCTCTTTATGGCTAAACGTGTATATCTAACAACGTCAGAGTCAATTGCGAAAGCATAAGAATTATATAGTTCGATACTATCTGTTTCTCACGTGCAATGTCTACACAAGTTTCCAGAACTATAGCATTTAGATAGCGTTTATACATTTAATCAAATCTCAAGTTCTTTTTTATTATTTGCACTATAGAGTAGATTAACACTGGCCAAGATTAGGCTTTCCTCTTTCAAATTGTGAAGTCCCATCGCACACGTTTGCTAGTGCACAGAGCAGGAAGCGTTGCGTTGTCCCTAATTCCGAACTATCAATCATAATAAGGCAACTGGCAGCGACCACCTTTACTTTATATATTATTTTTATGTTTACCAGCTTTTTATTATATACTTGTTAACATAGTGTACAAACAAGATAGTCTATCACCTTGTCAAACATCAAAATCTTCTCTATCGCTAAATTACGAACAGAGCTTTTGATTAAAGAAACGTTGTATATTAAAACTTTTATTTCTCTGATCAACAGTACCAGTCATCATTCATGTTAAACCTGTTCTAATATGATTTGTTTTTTATATTTATTTTACTTTATTTATGATTTGTTTTTTTTATATAATTTGTTATTTGTATATAGAACTTCTTCATTAGATACCTGCTAAATTTAGTATTATGATTACCCCTATAGATTACTGAAAATGGAATATCTAACATGTTTATTTGTAATTACGCTCCTGTTATCTTATACTAACAATTACTTATGTTTTGAGTTATACAATGTAAATAGGATGATTTAAATATTATTTCTATTTTACTCTTGGGAGATTGGCACTGGTCATGGCACAGGCTCTCCTTCCGATAATCCTCTCAAGGTTCTTCAAGTTATAATGCCCAATCAGTTTCATTTGAGTGACGTCTATCCTTCTCACGTTCGTTCATGTTCGATCCTCCGCCCTTTTCTTCCACTTTACTAGTTGACTCTGTTCCATTAATCTATGTATTATCACAAAGATGCGATATCCTATAACCCGATCGCTTTCGAAAGATATACCTTTCTTCTTCAGAAGAATTCTCAGTTTGCTCCTGAGACAGAAAGGTACATCATTCGTAAGTGCTCTGGTTATAGAATGTCGTATCTTTGTGTTAAGTCGATTTCTCGAACCTACGTGTTTTTTCTAACATCACGCTTCTATATGCTATTTCATTAATGACATCATTCGGATATCTTACCATGTTGTCCAAGATCTGTGCCTTACTAGCTAGATGGTACACTTTCTAGTTGAATAATATGTCACTGTGGTCTGGAATATAGGTCGTTATCAGATGAGCCTTCAACTTTCATAAAGGTTTCATTTGTGTTATTTTAACAAAGCCTGTCTTCAGTATTGAGATGAGATTTGAGTCTGTCAGAAGTACGATTCCGTCATTATTATCACTGTTACTGGTCAACCAGATAAGTGCATCCTCGTACGCTTCGGATTCTGCTGCTGACCATTCAAACACTGGATATCCATCTCTCCACACAGTTTTTGCTCATGCAATCACGTATTTTCTGTTGCTATTACCAGTGCTTCGGTTTCTACTGTTATATCCATTACATGTATTTAGCTGTATTGGCCATTTTGACCTTTCCCTCCACACCCTGCTGCCAATCTTCGTTGCATTTAGCTTAATATAATATGTCTGTACCCTCTCAGTATTATTGATGCTTACCAGTTGCATATATCCTCTCCATCTTTCTTGCCCTAATTCATGTACAAAACTTAATTTCATACTACATTCAGATCATGACTGTTTTTCTTATCAGATTTAGTCCACTCTTTTGTTGCACAGTCAGAGCTGCAACATATTCGAAAAGGGTAGACTGTTCACTAATTCCTCGCACAGATGATCAATATGTGCAGACATTGCCAATCTGCAGTCCATTATAACACCCAGAAAAGAAACAGAAAAGAAAAGTTCTTATATTGAACTATTCTGTATCTAGACTAGCACGAAGAAAGAGAGAGAGAGAGAGGTTTGTGTTTGAGATCCGGCAGTCAACAGGCTGGTTGGAAGGGCATTTTCGCATCTATAGTTTACTGGCAGTGGCTTTTGATGGCTTCTCGTGGATCCTCCACTGGTTACAGTGGCGCGGATGGGATGCTTTCAACAATTATATTGCCAACATATGCATATAGTGAAAGTTCATGGCCTTACAGTGCACTAACCAGGCCAGATGTGTAGAAATTGTAAAGTACAGGACTCAACAAGGATCCTTGGGGCACTTTAGGGCGATTTTAAAATTTTAAAACCTCCATTTTCCAAATTTCAGCTGATAGCGCCTGGTGCCAAGCAAAGCCTGCACCTGTCCTATAAGAATGTCTTTAGTTTCATTGTCAAAATGTCAATAACAACTCAATTGTAGGGATATCTTTAAATGTTATAATGTCTCCGTACACTCTTGGATGCGTCGATACTTGAGTTTGTTGTGGATCTCTTTAGTCCTGCCCTGCCTCTCATCTTAATAGGCAGACAGTCTCACTCCTTCAAATTTCGCACGAGTCTTTATATCCTCTTAGTAGGCAGACAGTCTCTCTCCTTCAGATCTTGCACGAATCTTTTTACTTCTACCCTTCCCATGAGCTTTAGTCATACATTTGACTTTGCTATCAGTCTATATGCCCTCAGTGTGCAATGGAGTCTGAAGGGTAGTCTGATGCCTACAGAATGTCACATGGATTTATTAGGATTCTAAAAGCTATGTATATATATAAGTACGATAAATAATAAAAAAGCAATATAGTCAATTTTAGATTATTATTTACAAATTTAGGCGTTAAAAAAGTAAAATATTGAAATCTCTAGGGAAATCATACGTGGGATATAATAACGATAAATATCAGTACAAACGCATTCTTATTGATATCAGGCAAAGGTTCATGGGCTTCAATTCTGTATAATTTTAGTAAGGTCTGACCTTTCAACAACTGATTATTCTACTAACATATTTAAGATTGAATTAATATGAATGAAAGCACATAAGTCTTAAAATTGGTTTAAAAGCAAGCAGACTACGTGTTTCATGCGATTATGTAAATATTAATAACATGATCAGTGAAGCATAATGTAAAAGTAATTGAAGATCTGTTATTCGAGCAACATAGTGTATATTACGTGAACGATGTCTATAATTTCTTTCTTTGCTTTTTTTATTGTTTCGTATGCTACTACTTATGATAATAGAAATACTGATACGCTTCAAGCTGTCCTCATAAGTTCAGTAGAAATTTTAAAACTCTTTGTTGCATATTTTAAAGATTTATTTGACTGTTGCGAAATGATTTTATAATAAAATTGATGCATTTTGAATTTTAAACTTAAGTAGTAACAAAACACAGTAAATGGAACAAACTTTCATGTCTTCTGACCGTTTGTTTCATTTACTACATACTATATCGTGTTCTTTTATTACTAAGCTTAAGTAATTTATTACACACTTTAACTGTTATTGTGGTTTCAAAAACAAAGTCTTAAATTACAGGGAAAAAAGGAAAATGTGGTATTATATCGTAAAAATACACATTCCTACTTTCTGCTTCCACAGTTCCAGCTACTAAACTAGGTTATTTCCTAGGGTCCTGTTAGCAATAGAGTTGTTTGATTTATACAGGAGTCCACATTCATGCATACGAACAGAAAAGCATTAAGCACGCAGAGTTATTTTAGAGTTGGTTATAATACAAGTTCCATGTATCATAGCTTTTCTATAAAATGTCCTTAAACATAAAATATTTAATGGAGCGAGTTTCCCTTTGACTTCGATTGGTTAACTACTTAGCATAATGCCAAACCATGGTTAACACCAATCTTTAGAAAAAAAAAGCTAAATTGTTAATTACTTCACATCATTTATTCGAGAATGATTTGCCCTCTCTGTGTTATCTATTAATCGCAATTAACTGATTTTTATCAGAAAAAAATGACATTTTAAGCTTATTTTTAGAGCATCGTTTTTTGTTTTGTTTTTTATTTTAGCATCCGTTGTGCTTTTAATCCTTTCTCTACTTGAGTAACTAGTAAACGAGTAAAGATGGCTAGTATGCAAAAACACATTGATAATCTAGGCCTAACAGTATACTTGCTAATGCCAAAATAGTCGTACGTTTTTACAGGGAATTATTTGTAATTATTGAATTATGTTCCTGCTGAATTGAGTGTAAAAATATTTATTTTTATAATTTAAGAAGATTTAGTTACTGATACGATGAAAAAAAATCAGGAAAATTTATTTTATACATTGTACTTTAAAATAAAAATTAGCTTTGTTTTGAATTTATTGTTATGTATTATAAGCAGTTTGCCAATACCTCCGGTATAAATGTTATCAATGCCATTACATGTTCATTGTATTTTTGTTTTCAGGCATGATTATGTCTCATTTATTAAATAACTAGGCAGTTTGCATAATAACCAGGTGTCTGATGGTGTATATTTATAATGTCTAATTGATTTGCATAAACTATTAAACCAGGTAATATAAAAATATACCAATGTGTTATGCAGCGAAATAAGCATTACCTAATTATGTTAAAACACGTAAGCTATTAAAATATAATATATTAGCAACAAGAGAGAATCCCCAAAGCCGTGACACAATTCTTTTAGGCAGGATGAGAGTAAATTAATCTGTCAGCGTTTGTGTTTTCTATAGCAAAGTCACATCGGGCTCTCTGCTGTGTCCACCGATGGGAATCGAACGCCTGATTCTAGCGTTGTAAATCCCAAGACTTACCGGGATGTGACTTTGCTATAGAAAACACAAACGCTGACAGATTAATTTACTCTAATCCTGTCTAAAAGAATTTCAATTTGAGGGTAGGCTGGTAAAGATCTTGATGAGTAGTAAAATCGAATCGAGTATACGAGCGCCCCACACTTGGTATTGCTGGCGCACGAAATTATCGCCAATAAAAACGAAACAAAGGTCTCACAGCTTTGTCCTCCGGTAGGCCAGGGTTCTCTGCTGTGTCCACCGATGGGAATCGAACGCCTGATTCTAGCGTTGTAAATCCGAAGAATTATCGCTGGCCTACCGGAGGACAAAGCTGTGAGACCTTTGTTTCGTTTTTATTGGCGATAATTTCGTGCGCCAGCAATACCAAGTGTGGGGCGCTCGTATACTCGATTCGATTTTACTACTCATCAAGATCTTTACCAGCCTACCCTCAAATTGAAATTCTTTTAGACAGGATTAGAGTAAATTAATCTACGAGACATTGGGCGTGGTCAAATATTTCAGTCGAAAGGGTTTTTACCTCCTGAGTCCAAAACTATAATTAGATTTCAAAGTGGTCAAGAGATGACGGAGCTATGAGCGAAACGTTTGTACTTTAAAAGCTCAGAGCCATTCTATGAGCCGCTATACCGCGGCTATTAAATTGTTTCAAACTATAAGTACCGATATTTTCTATAAATTTCTTAACTCATTAACTTTAAAGTTAGAAAATAAATTTGTTTTATGAATCTGATTTTCTGAAGCAAGCAAAAAAACTGTATACGAGCTCATTTCATAACATAATTTATATAAATTAGATTGTGCCTAAACAACCCAACACCCTTTAACACGATATTTTATGGTATTTTGGTTATAGCTAGCGAAAATAAAATTTCGTGTAAAAATATTTTAACATTTCTAATTTGGAACGTATAAACCGCCTAATAGTATGGAACCTTAACTTCCAATCGGTAAACAGCGGAAAATTTTTAGGGCAACTTTCTTTGATGATAAGAGACATCTGGAAATGGCTATAAATTCGGAACAAAGAAAGGCGTGTTAGAAGGATAGTTTCTCTATCTGCCGAAAGACAATTCTTCAAAAAAAAACATCTTAGAATAAAGAGCATAGTCAGCGGTCGATCACTATATGAGTGGATAACTTCTTTTTAGCTATTACGGAACAAAAAAAAAACACCACATAAAGAATCTTCCTGATCTACAGACGACATTAAGTACCTAATTGATCGGACACTGGACGTGAAGCA
This sequence comes from Limulus polyphemus, assembly GCF_000517525.1. Taxonomy (NCBI): domain Eukaryota; kingdom Metazoa; phylum Arthropoda; class Merostomata; order Xiphosura; family Limulidae; genus Limulus; species Limulus polyphemus. Next base: position 31,817 of record NW_013665670.1, on the reverse strand, counting down.
TTTTGTGACTGACCACTGGAAAGAACACTATGATTGACCGCAGTTTCATCATGAATCGTGTGAAAGTCCACAAAGAAGACATTTCACTATTTTTCTTTCTAGCAGATGCACAGAAGTATGAAGAAATGCGTTTACTTTCTCTTCCTTGGTTCTGTGTTATTTATTTTGGCTAATTTCAGTGCTTCTTAATATTACCATTACCGATTTATTCTTGTTAGAATATAGGGTTAGCATTATTTTTTTACATCTTTACATATTTTATCATGCTACCGTCAATTCGAAATTAATGCATGATAGGTTTTTGTTTGTTGTTGTTATTGTTGTTTTTCATTTTCATCTGTGATAAATTTATATTTTAAAAACATCTTCAGTAACGTAAGATTAGTGCATGATAGGTTTTTGTTTGTTGTTGTTGTTTTCATCTGTGATAAATTTATATTTTAAAAACAACTTCAGTAACGTAAGATTTATGCAACTTTAACTTCTAAACAGATTATTTTACTCATCATTCGATTAACGCAAAAGTGAATGTCAAAGTAACATCTGTGGTCGTCCGCAATATTCTTAGGAGCCCGGGATTACCCTGTGGTAGAGCTCCGTAAGAATCTGTGTGATACCACAAATTATCCCTCACTCTTTAATCTGTGGACGCGCTATAAGAGTAACAGTCAATCCCTTAGCGTGAATGTTGAGAGGAAAGGTGCTGTTGACTGCTTCGTCCCCTCTGGTCAGTAGAGACGGTGGCAGATAGCCTTAGTAATTTTGTCTGAATGTAAAATTGTTTCTTAATATATTTACTTGAAACACAAAACCTTTCTACCTATATTGCAACAACATTTGTTTCTCAAGGTTAAAAGCTTAATGAAAAACATCTATCTAGCTTTTCCCTCTCTATCTCTAACTGGATGTGTTGAGCAAAGTAAAAATTCGAAACTTTTTTTAAAGAGCAAAAAGCTACACAATGGGCTATGTTTGCTGTGCTCACCACGGGTATCGAAACCTGGTTTTTAGTGTTAAAAGCCTCCAGACTTATCGCCGAGCCACGTGGAGACAAATACAAAACTGCTTCAGAGTTTTTAACATGGTTTTTAACTAGTTGAGGTTAAAAGTGCAGAAGAAATGCTAACTTTTCTCGTAGTTTGATAAGCAAGATTTGACTTTCATTCAAATATCTGGCTTTCAAACTGAATTATTCCTTACCCTCACAACCACTACATTTTCCTTTTTAGCAGTGAGAATCCAGAAAGTAGCGCTTTGCATTTTTCGAAACACAACCATGTATCTGCCATTTCTGTATAATTTTAATTAGAGCAAGGGTGAGTAAAAGCTTAGAAATAATCATCAATATCTGAAGAACAGAAGCCATCATTAAATAAAAAAAAACCTTATTAAAAAATACAAATACGTATGATCAAGAAAGCGGCACCTATGACATCTTATCTTCAAAAGTTTCTTATTGGCATTCAACGATTTAATCTCTCTCATTTTGCATATTAAATAAACTATCGAATAAAAATAATTAGGATATGACCAAGTTGTTCTGGCTGGCATAAAGAATATTAAAGGATGTTACACTCCAAATGAAAATCAGATGTATATATTTTTAAGCTTTGTGTTGATTTTAAAAACGGGTCAAATAAATATTTGTTCGGATCAACCGTGGCCTATTGGTTAGTGCGCCGGACTATGGATTTGCGGATCCAATGTTCGCGTCCCGTTACCCAACAATATGTTCGCTCCGCACATAAGAGTCATGGATATGTTATAAAGGTGACGATCAGATTTCACTATTTGGTCAGACAAGATTAGCCCAAGAGTTGGCTGTAGGTGCTGTTACTCAGATTCCACCCTTCTAGTGTATCAGTTCAAAGCTAAAAATGGCAGTTAGCCCAAATATTCAAAAACAAACAAACAGTTGTATATTACGTTCTCACCTCTACACCTAATTGTGCAATTAACTGTACAATAAACAAATGATATCCTATTCTGCAATTGTATGTTTCATTATCGTTCGAATTAAGTATGATAATTCGAAATCAACTAAGTCAATAAGAATTTTAAGTCATTGTTCTTAAAACCTGGCTCGGCATGGCCAGGTAGTTAGGGAGCTCGACTCGCAATCTGCGGGTCGCTGGTTCGAATCCCCATCACACCGAACATGCTCGCCCTTTCAGTCGTGGGGGCGTTATAATGTGACGGTCAATCCCACTATTCGTTGGTAAAAGAGTAGCCCAAGAGTTGGCGCTGGGTGGTGATGACTAGCTGTCTTCCCTCTAGTCTTACACTGCTAAATTAGGGACGGCTAGCGCAGATACCCCTCGTGTAGCTTTGCGCGAAATTCAAAACAAACAAACAATTCTTAAAACCTATTGGTAATTATCAACCAGACGGAATTTTTAAGTAATTGTTTTAAGCATATACATATAGTCACGTGCTGACGCAAGTGACTTTTCTCTGTGACATATTTTATTGCTGAGTTAACTCAATGTTTACAATTTACGATAGCTTGACAACATAAAAACTCATGTTATTTACTTACTTTTGTTTTCAACTCGTATCTTTGAGACAAAATACTGTTACCAGGTTCGTGTGTTTCCGGAATTTTTTCCGTGTAGTGATAAAATGTTTTCTTATATAGTAATCTGTGGAATTCATCGTGTATTCTCATTTTCGTTCACATCTACAATATTAGTAGGAAGATCAAATCAAATTCCCTTCATCGCGCCATCAACGTGACATCTTTCCCGAAGAAGAGAAAAGCAATAACTAGTGTAGTTATTCTTTGATAAAACAACATAAAAACGACTATAACTAGAACTGCCAACGTTATCTAGAAGAACGGTAAATGGACATTGCTGTGATAAAAAAGTTATGTCACACAATTTCTTCTTGGATTATGAAGCAATTACTCTTTTGATAAAAGTTATTTTAACATGAAACGTTACTTGTAGCATAAAGTGATAAAATAGAGCAACAACACACGATACAAAAGCATAACATCATCATTATATGAAATGTCATAATCTCGTTTCATTGTTATCTTCAGTTTTCACTCTCATCACCCAAGAAAGTTCGTTTTCATAGGGATATATGCTTTACACAAAAGCAATGTAATAAAAGGTATTAACTATTAAATTACAGTATTGTTTATTGCAAAGAGCTTGTTTGTTGTTGGAGTTAGATATCAGTGCAAGATGGTAGTGCATAAACTGTCAAACCAAATCTAACCCTGGAAGCAAGGAAACATTGCTTAACGATGAACCAGGATAATGCACGTCATTTATGTCAATCTGGGAACTAGTGACGCAATATAGTAAACCATGTCATTTTTTCTCTTTATGCTCTACTCTGAAATTCCTGTCGTTTGGATATATTTTACTAAGCTTTCAAATTGTGTGAAAACCTCTAGGCTTTGCAGCTCATCAGTCTCTCTTTCTCTCTCTCTATTTTATCTTTTATATCATGACTCCTTAATGACTAAAATATTGCATGTGGCGAGTTCCTCTTTATCATAATTTGATAGCCTTAGGTTAGTGAACACAACGATTGTATTTCTGAATTCAAATGAAAAGAAATATTTCACCCATAGTTTCTAGAAGTATATAAACAACAGAGAACACAACTGCGTGTTAGCTCATAGACCATATACTATCTGAACAAATGAATGTAAAAATAAAAACGCAAGCTTGTCGCTAACATAAGATTTATGGTTATCATTAACAAGTTCCCTGGAGTGAGCAATCCAAATTCCATCGATCATATTCTTATAAGTCTTTCTTTTTTAAAAACAAATATGTCAGGTATACATACATACATATATATATATCCATAAATAATAAATGTGAACTACATATATTGCATTACATAGAATTCACAGCAAAGAATAAAGAATGACACGAAAGAGTAAATCATAGTTAGAACAAAGAACTCTCAGTGAACTCAGGTACGTTAATTCGATATAAATATATATACTATATAGTTGCAAGTGTATATTTTTTGGCTTAGTTCCAATGTCCATTTTTTTGTTGAACTTAAACATTAATTTTTAAATTCTTTTAATTTTTTTTTCCTCTTTCATAGTTTTAACACACAAAAATATTTATCTATGCAATAATATGGTTAACAACATAAAAAAAATTGTTGCAAGTTTTATAAGTAGATGAAACATATAAGTGTATATGTATGTTTTTGGGGTTGAGTACCTCATATTAAAATAATTTTGAATATTCAAATCACACATGACACGTGGCGACATGAACTATAAAGACGTGTTGGAACTATATGTATCAGGACTACATTTTAACATTGTTTGGCGTTACGTAGTTAGGGGATTCCACTACAAATTAATCGCTTTTGGGAAGGATATGTGACAATCCTATCCAACGCAAAATATTCATACATTAAGATCATAAGGATGTGTTCAGAGGGATTTCGAATCTCCAAGACGAGGATATTTTTGCACTCAGTTGCATTGGCAAAAAAGGAATGTAGATCAACTTAGGGCACCAGAACTTTCCAGAAAGAGACCTGCCACAAGTCGAATCCCAACCCCAGTTCGTATCTTGTATCAGGTGATAATCCATGAACTCAAAGGTTAATGGCAAAAGCCGTCTATGTGCTCCAGGCAACAGTACGCAACATAATCAACAAGAACACTTGCATGCAACATATCTGATCATCTGTTGCCTACTTTAAGCATCTGAAGAATGAAACAAGTATTCATCGCCTATTGATTTCTGTGTTATTAGACTGTTGAAATGGGCACTGTGAAACCGTTGTCTTCTTACACTAGATGGCTTACTGAAAGCTAGCAAAGAGAAGTGGCATGCTTCGGACATGACAGCCTTACGACTGAGCCTTTCGCAAAGGAAACTACTCTTAAAGGCTATTGTCACGATGCACGTTGGTCAGATCATGATCTTACGTGGTGACATGAACTATAAAGACGTGGTAATGCGCCACAATTTGTATATATATATATATATGGACTCTTATAGATACTCATATTTTAAGATTATATATCCTAATGATCTAACATAATTTTGCAATCTGATGATAGCATAATGAGTCTATGTTAATTATATTAAGATTTGTATAACTTATAAATGGAATAAACAGAATTTTAAGCACAAATGATCATCATTCAGTAATATTGTTCAATACATACTATTATTTGATAATTATTTATGAATATGAAATATATTTCGAAAAGCATTGAATTAATTACACCATTTTACTATTTGCTGAATGAATTTTTTCAGTCATCTGTTAAAAAACTATGTCTTTCAACATCATCATATGTAAAAAAAAAATACTTACATTACCTAAACAAAAATTACAGTTACTGGTTTTCTTTTCCATCGCCCTTTTTCATGTATTTCGTCCTAAATAAAAGTACTTGGATATTAATAGTATAAATAGTCTGAAAAAACATTTTATCATGAGTTTGCGAATGATAAGGATTGTGCAAGCTTAAAAGAGACATTGTATAAAAAGGCAGAAAAAAATAACACGTAAAAATTTACATAATGCGACTTTTATTAAGGTGTATAAAATACATTTGTAAGATGTGGGTAGTTGAGGGTTCCAAAATAATTTTTAACTTATTTAAAGTAAGAAATGTTTCAGTTAGTATACAAAAATACCTTTTGTTCGTTTAGTTGTAGTCATATAGCATCTTACGACATAAAAATATTGTCCGTTATTGAAAGTAGTTACTTTAGACCTTTACAAAGTCATTTTTCTAGTTACGTAGACATAAAACAAAATTACCCAAAAAAGTTCCCATTACGGTATTAAAACCTGCTGTAATAATTTTAATGGAGGAGATATAGATCGTTTACATTTTTAACAAAATAAGAGAAAATCTTCTGTGCATGAAAAGGTTAAGACTATGCACAAACAGAGATCACATGATTGGAAACAAAAACAATTACAAGAAAAAATGAATTAAATGTGAACATAAAGGCAAATACTTTTAGTAAACGTTATAAAAATAGATGGTAGACATAAATAAAGAAAATAAAAGAAGCAAAAACCCACTAAGGGCCTTATGTCACACAAATTGTCCACCGAGTCCAAGAGTGGCATACGACTCCCAAAATGATGGATGATATGACTTCTTTTCTTTCACAAGTCAGCTTAATTCCACGGAAGCCACGAAGGACTGTCACTTCTGTGTCACAAATTAAATTTCTATTAGTGAGAACGTGAGCAGAGTGAGGCTTAGCAGTTTTGTTGTTTCCTCTAGGCTATAAAGGTGACTTTTTATACTGCCATTAAGTGTGAGGCATCATAAATGCTGGACATCAGTTTTGGAGGATTCAGTGATTAGGATTAATTTTTTATGTCAGAGGCTTTATACACGGTATTTTTCGAAACTTCAATTAAATTTCACTGCATTAGTTATGTCAAATTGAAATAGAAACGACTGCTTATTTCACAAAATATCTGTCTATCTGTTCTTAAGCACAAAGCTATACAATGGGCTATTTGTGCTCTGTCCACCATTGGTCCCTAAACCTGATTTTTAGCGTCATAAGTCCAGAGACTTACCGCCGAGCCTCTGGAAGGCAAATTGTGATCTAAAAGATTATATAAAATTAACAAGTATTTCTTAATATATAAAATTTACTAAGTAAAACTGCGTCAGATTTGTGTCATCACACATAAGATTCTGTGAAGATAGTGATTGATAATGCTGACAATAAAGGTGTTAGCAACAGATGAGGATATCAAAAAAATGTTAATTTTGGTCAACGTTAAGGATATTTGTTCTCATCAAATTTATGTATCCAAAAAATACAAGAGTGTACATTTCATTAGCATTGCTAAAAATCTAACTTTTAGAAAAATTTCGATTTTATAAAAAAACAGAAATAAAATTACCATATCATCTGTCGAAATACTATCCTAATAAAATGCTCTGGTTAATATTTTTTTAGAGATATCTAAATTAGAAACACAACTTTGCCTTGATACTAATATATTATTAACCAAACTTCAGTTTCTTGATATAATGCATTTTTCAACAAATATACTTACTATGATACTAATATACCTCTTAACAAATATCATTATCTTGGTAAAAGTACACTACTTAAAAACATCATTGCTTTGACACTAATATTTATTAATATTTATCATTATTAACTGAACATCATTACTTTCATAAAAATACTCCAACTTAATAAACATCATTATCTTGATGCTAATACACAACTTAACAAACATTATTTACCTTGATAATGATACATTATTAGTCAAACATCATTATTTTGATACAACTACACCAATTAAGAAATAAATGTCACTGTCTTTATAATGATACATTATTAGTCAAACATCATTATTTTGATACAACTACACCAATTAAGAAATAAATGTCACTGTCTTTATAATGATACATTATTTAACAAACGTCATTACCTTAGCAAACATCATTCCAGAAAATTATGTTTGTTAAAAGGTGTATGAGTATCAAGATAATAATTTTGTTAAGTGGTGTATTAGTATCAATTGATACTAATACATCACTTAATTAACAAACACCATTGTCTTCATACTAATACATCACTTAATTAACAAACACCATTGTCTTGATATCAATACATCACTTAGCAAATATCATTCCATTGATACTAATACACCACTTAACAAAATTATTATCTTGATACTCATACACCTTTTAACAAACACCATTGTCTTGATATCAATACATCACTTAACAAATGTCATTGTCTTGATATTAATACACCACTTGATAAATGTCATTGTCTTGATATTAATACACCACTCAACAAATGTCATTGTCTTGATATTAATACATCACTTAACAAATGTCATTATCTTGATACTAATACACCACTTAGTAAATATCATTGCTTTGATACTAAAACATCACTTAACCAATTCATTACCATGATACAAATACGTTACTTAACAAACATTATAGTCGTGATATTAATACACTACTCAACAAACATTGTTAACTTTCTAATAACAAGTATTAGGGAAAAATTGTATTGCTAAGTAAAAACAAGCCATGTAGGACTGACTACCGAGCTTGAGAAAAGGAATCAAACAAGATAAGGATGGAAGTGGGCATATCAGTTGATCCAGCTAATGATCACATAACAGACTAAGCCGGCTCGACTTTACATGGAAAATATAATCCATACGTTACTGGCTTCCCCAATTTGTCTATGGAAAGCTTGGTGTTTGAATAGAATCTCAGCTTTCATCATTATACATTTCCTTTAGTTAACTTTAGAATACTACTTTTATAAATATTTTACAATAGAGTAAAGCTTTACGATTGGAAATTCTGGTTCTATTTGTTTTGCCAGTGAAAAAGCCATCAGCCAGCCTTTCTTTGCTTTTTTTTATCGATAATTTTTTTTTCCTAATACGTGTTTGTTTACATTTTTTATAAAATGGCGTACATGAGTTACTAAGTTGTAGTGTGTACTCTAAAGCTTTATAAATTTTGCATAGACTAATATTCAAATATGTAATCAAAGGTCATGAAGACTGTTTTGCTCTATCAAGTGATGATAAAATTATAGTTACTGCTAGAACTAACTAGGTGCTAGGCCTGCTGAAGAAAGATGGCGATAAATGAAAATATGAAATTTCGGTTTTTGGTTATTCGCCGGTATTCGACTTTGGGATGCTCTGGTTAGCTGAATACCGGCATATACACCTGAGATATGGCCACTATGGCAGGTACTCTTCATATCTAGTTTCTGGTGATCTATAAAGAAGAAAATCTAGATTACTTTTGTATTGCTTTAATACGGGCGTCCATGCCATCCTTACACAGGGAGTGCTAGCGCACTCTCCGATACACCACTTAGTAAACATCATTGTCTTGATACCAATACACTACTTAACAAAATCATTAACTGGATCCTTATAAACCTCTTAACAAACATCATTGCTTTGCAACTAATACACCAGTTAACAAATGCCATTGTATTGATACTGATACACCACATAACTAACACCATTACCTGAATATTAATATACCACTTAACAAACATCATTACGTTGGGGATCACAGTAGTGAGAAAACGGCCAGCACTTGGTCATTCTATAAAGGATTAAGAGATTACAGCAAGTCGTTATAAAATGATTAGAGGTAGCGTCCACCTTTAATCTTCAACCGCATTCTCACTTCTGTCAACCATAACCGATGCTCCTTACACCCAACTCTACAACAATCACTTTGATACTAATACATTATTAGGCAAACATCATAAACTTGATACTAATATATCAACTTAATAATCATCATTGGTTTGTTACTAATACACCACTTAACAGACATCTTTGCCTTGATATTGATACTTGTTTATATGTTATTAAGCACAAAGCTACTCAATGAACTATTTGTTCTGTGCTCATTATGGACACCAAAACCAGATTTTTAGCTTCATAAGTCCAAAGATTTACCACTGAGCCACCGTGGGGCCACTTTTATACTAAAGCATTACTAAATACACACCATTACTTTGCTGATATAACTGTACTAAATACACGGTATTATTTTGATACTAAAACGTCATTAAATACACACGATTACTTTTACTTTAAATTGTTGCTAAATACATGCTTTTACTTTGATATTAATACGTTACTAAATACACACTGCTCCCCAGTGGCTCAGCGTAAGTTTTTTTGCAGTTAACCTCGAATCTTCATAATGAGCTATATAGGTTGTGCTCACCACGGGTATCGAAACCCGGTTTGTAGCGTTATAAGCCTTCACACCTACCGCTGTGCTACTGGAAGGCTTCAGCAGTAGGGCTGAAGGCTTATAACACTAGAAATCAGGTTCTGATACCCTTAGTGGGCACTGCACAGATAGATCATTGTGTAGCTTTGTGCTTAACTACAAATCAAACCGAACCAAATACACAATACACATTACTTTGATACTAATATGCTACTAAACGAAACTTTCACCTTAATACTAACACATACCGTAATGTATGTTAACAAGTCATTTTTCTTAATAATCGATGGATATATCCTTTTCTTTCCTTAAGATTGCTTTTTGATTAACACACACATTTAATACATGTTTGATCTCTAATGCGTTTGCTTTAAAGACTCAAACCGATGAGGCTGATAAAAGAATAAAAGTTTTCAATCGTGCGTTAAAGTACAAAAGGCGTTTATTTACGGCATAATAATGTATTTCAGGCTTATCTGAAGGGATAAGATGGTATTAGAAGATAATAAGTAGAAATAAATGGACTGTTAAATCGGTGAAGAAACTATGTAAAAACGTTTCAAAATTGGAGTGATATAGGCAGATCTCCCAGTAACTAAAATTAAGTTATTATGTACAAATTAAATGGACTGTTAAATCGGTGAAAAAACTATGTAAAAACGTTTCAAAATTGGAGTGATATAGGCAGATTTCCCAGTAACTAAAATTAAGTTATTATATACAAATAAATATTATAAGTCAACATTAACACTGTAGCTCATGATGTACTATAAAAAATACTTCTCCAATAAGAACAGCACCAATACGCTAAATTAAATTGTGACTTTCTTGTATAAAGTGAGGTTATTTTTATTGCATTACCTATATAATTCGATAGAAGAAATCGTTCTTCAAATTTAATTGACGAAATCCTAGTAGCTCTTGTTTTAGAAGCCAAAATCTAATTGTTTTAGGTTCAGTATCTGTTTATTTACAATCACTTATGCATAATCTTTTTTCAAGCAAATTTCTTGTATTATATATGATTTTGTTATTGTTATATGCACCTGCAATTCTAATATAATCCCTCTTCCATACGTTCAGATGAATGTTTTAAAATTGTTACCACGTACTTCACTGAAACATCACCATACTGCGTTCTTCACTGTCTATGACTTCGTCGTTTGATCTTTAAGCTGAAGATTTGGGAAATCTTGCATCAAAAGTATATTGCGTTTGGAATCGTATTTGAATATTAAGAAGAGGACAAAATGATCGCTTGCATGTTTGTGACGGCTCAGCAGAGTGAACGCACTCGAATCATCATCATATCTTTCAAACTTACCGATAGTTTCAGTTTTGCAGCTTCAACTACAGGCCAGTTACCATTATATACCAATTCTCGATACGCATCTGGAAAAAAGTACAAAATAAATTTTGTCTATTTACTGGTAACACGCTACGTTGCAAAGTATTCTAAACGTAATCCATAAAGGAAAAACTTTCACCAGTTCTTATAAAAGCAAAAAGGCATGGTTTTAGTAAATTGTAATTAAAAAGAAAATATCGCGAACTCTTTCGTGATTCAATTTTGTAATTCGTACATATTTGTCTTATTATCACCAAATGCAAAATATGAAGTAAGAGTTTTTAAAAATACAAACTTATTTTCAGAAAAAAATCTTTAATTATATATTAGTCTTTAAGCTTAACTTGTTTCTATAGAAATTATTCATATCAGCTGAAAAATGTAATTAGAAAAGGGATTACGATGGTATGTACTGGGAATACTTCAAATTTAGTTCAAGTCAGAAATTCAGAAAAAGACAACTAAAGAATTTAAGATCTATTGGGTAGTGTAAATGAAGTTTTGCACCCAAACCAATTTAGAAACTAAACTTTCCAGCGTTACCTTTCATCAAAGAAACAAAAATTAAAGGCCATCTAGAATTTATTGTTATGTTGGTTTTCGGGTTCGGTAATTCGGAGCTATTTCACATAAAAATATATAGGGACATAGTAATTATACTATCGTTGGATACTTGTCATTTATCATATCCTGTTAATATCACTTATCTTCGCTCCATGTGAAAACAACTTTTCTTTAATTGGGCTTCTGCTGCATATATTTGCATATCTTAGAAAATATATTTCTCAAAAGATCTTTTCACATTTTTTTTTTAAATCTGTATATATATATATTATGGACACGTTCGGAAAGAATGTAGAGACTTTAGGATAGAAAAGATACAAATTTTATATACATATTTACAAATTGTGTAATTATATTAATAATCAGTTGTTAAGAATTGCTTTCTTATATTACAATTTTAATTATTTTAATATGTGAGTGCATAGCTATCAACTTGTAGAATTCCACGTTATCTTAAATTTCGCGATAAATTGTTTTTCTACTAAATAAACAACAGCACTGAAAGCATAGTACATTTTAGGAACGCTATTTGTTCACTTAATACAGTTAATGGGTCAGTTTCTTTACCTTTATATCACTAGTTACCGTCTAAGGAACATGAGCCTCCACAAATTCAAAATAACCAAGGTTAAAACCTGATTGAATCCATGTATTAAAGGTTCACACTTAGAAATATACACATATATATATATATAGACACACACACATACTCATATATATATATAAATTCATATACTCGTCACCGGTATTGACATCATCTGAATTTACAAACACACTCCTGATTAAGAGGGGGGGATTTGGTCCATTTCTTTGGATAACGCAATGCCAAGTACTCTGTTGATGTACGTGTTTGGTTATTCATAGACGTACTCGTTCTCCAAGAAGGTCCTAAAAGTGTTCTATAAACTTGAGTCAGAATTTCTTGCGAATTACGTCATTAAGTGTTTAATTTATTTGTTCAAAGTAGGCCATCAGAGTCCTGGCTATATTATCATTGGACATTATCCCACAAAAACTTAAGTCTGATCTGATTGATTCTGTGAAAGTCGTACAACTGGGACCAATATCACGTCAATACACCTTTAAGCAGCAATTCGCCCCATCACCATCTCATAACTAAATCACATCAAACTGGTCACCCTAAATATCGTTCAGCCATACACAAAGATATAAAAACTTGACTCACCTGTGGAGAATACAAGCTTACAGTGGTGTTTCTGCTCATTTTAGTGATCTCGATAAAAATCCAAACGAGCAAGGTGGGCTGAAGCAAGTCTTCTCCACCTGAAAACAGATTCATAAAGTATGTTGCTTATCATTTGGTCATTGACAATCACTCAACTGCTGTAATGAAGTCCATTTTGAGTCCATGGGAATTGGACTGGTTATTTTTAGCAGTCATGTTGAGTATATAACGATGTATGCACAGACCAGTTGTCTGAAAGCGTATCAACAGCTTTCGACAATTGACCTAAATATCCAAGAATGATCTGCTACTTTTTAAGAACAGTTCATCTGTAACAATATTCCACCAGCCACCGTGATAAAACGTTCTCGTACAATTATTCGTGCACGATAAAAATAAAAGTATAGAAGAAAAAAAACCAACAAGTAAAAAGAAGACCAAATCCGTAAACGAGACGAAGCTATTGTATTTTTCAGAACGAGTAACATCTGAAAATGCCCTAAAAACAGCTTTGCATTCTCTCAGCATGGCAAGTGAAACATGTAAGCAAGTAATTGATATGGATTTTTGCAACTGCTTTCATAACATATTACATATTTTACAGGATAATTCTTAATGCAGCGTACTATAAGATTCGTCAGCTATAAAAAAAACTTAATATTTTATCATTTATAAAGTCTTTCTCTCGTCTCTTAATTTTAGACTAAACACAATTCCACAGCTTACACTATATATCATGTGTTTAGTATAAATAATTATTCAAATGATTTCTAGATTAAAATCCTCAATTACAAGGTAATCTCTACCACGACTGGCTTACGATGAACGCGAATGTCCACCTATAGGCGAATAAGCCAAACTACAATGATATATAGATCTGAACTCCACAAACACGTTTCAGACCAGCAAGGTGTCATCAACGCAGGCGTACCATGTTGCGCGGTCTTCAAGCTGACAGAAGAGAGATGGTCATACTCATCTGGCTTTCCAACACTGTTTCCCTGGCTTCTATCATTATATACTAAAAATATATCAATCAGAGGCTGTAATGGCTTGGCAAAAGAAGACGTCATCTTGGGGGTGCCATTTATATCCTACGATTCTCATTGTTTGCTTATTTTTGCATGGTAGGTACTAAATATGTGATTTTTTTAATATACTTAATATATTATATTTCATATACTTAATATTCTGTATACTAGCAAATTTTTCTCAATCTGATAAAAAAAATTTAATTTCATATAAACTACTTAGTTACTATTACTTTTTGTTATTCATCAACTCGGAAAACAAAACTTCTCAAACGAAAATGGTATGAGACTATTAAGTTATGTTGTGTAAGCGTATCACATCTTTATAGATTCGGTAATTAAAATGTAGCTTAAATGCTAAAGAAACAAAACAATGTAGCCATAGTTGCAGCAATACGAATAGCAGTATATCATATATTTCAATTCAAGTATCATTTCGTATAAGTACTTTATTATGTTCAAATAGGTACAATTAGTTGAATGGTGGTTTCTCTACTTAATTCTGAGGCAAATAACATGTTGCTACATTGGACAAAACTAGACCAAAGCTGTTTTTCAGGGATACATAATAAAATTAGAAGGGCGTTCAGAAAATATGAACTTTATTGAAACTAGGCGCATAATATTATGTGTCTAGTCTCATTAAAATCCTTATTCATCTCTATATGTTTAGGATTAAATCAAAAATCTTTCTTAAAATAAAGCGAGTTGAAAAGTTACAGTACGATCTTTATTTTGTAGTGGTTTTTAAGGAATTACCTGAAAAATAAGCTTTATGCAACATAATGTATTCTTTTTACTTTTAAAGAAGCCAAATTGAGATAATAACACCAAAAAATAAAGTTTTTCGCTACTGCTATGTCACGTTTGTATGAAAAGGATAATGATCAGATCATAGAATACAAATTTACTTCTCTTTATTATTTTGACAGGCTTAAA
>NW_013665670.1:1908-16989 GCF_000517525.1 Limulus polyphemus | reverse complement strand
TATTTTGACAGGACTTAAAGTATCTACTGCCTCGTACCCCTGTTACTACTAACTTAGTAAAAATAATACGCCTTGCACTGAAAATTATTGTATTGCTACTTTATACTTCACACCCAAGTATACATAATTACGATTTGTAGAGTTTGTTTTTGTTTTTAATTATGCACAAAGCTACACAAGGGCTATCTGTGCTCTGCCCACCACGGGTATCGAAACCCGGTCTCTAGCGTTGGAAGCCCGCAGACATACCGCTGTGCCACTGGGGGGCGGAACAATGGGACCCGTGTTGTCCCAAAACGTTATGTCATGTTACCTCGGACTGGGGTTGATACAGTGTAAGGTTCCCAGGGTCATGCTGTGATGCCGTTGAAAGAGCTTCACACTTTTAAGGAGAGAGTCAATGCCCTTGTAGTTATGGATGCTGTTGACTATCTCCCCCCCCTTCCCTTCTGATCAGTAGTTCAAAATTACGGCTGAATATATCTTAACCCTAGAAGTCTCTGGCTTGGCCTTCTTAACTCATGTATATAACTTCTGTACATGACGTTCAGTTTGAAAATTACAAATTACACCCCTTTTTAAATTTCTTTGAATGATGAGAGTTTAAAACTTAAAGGTTTATTAGAGATGAATAGATTTTCAGGTTTCTCTAGATTTCGTTTCTTTAGTATTTGTAGAATTTTCTGGCATTTTGTGTTTCATAAAAATAGCTTCAACATTAGCGATACGTCTTTACCAGCTGTCGAGTAATTCTAAATGGAAATAGATTAGACTTCTTTCTTTCTTCTTATTAGCGAAGAGCAAGAACATAAATCGATATCTTAAAAGATTCAAATCACGTTCTAATGATCATGTACAGTTGTGCTTGATAGTAAGGCTCTGGAAGGTATTTCCAAGTTGCGTTCAAACAATTTCATGAGAGAAATTTACTGAAAAACAAATATATATATATTATAAATGAGAACATATAATTCTGTAATTTTCGCTTCAAAAAAAAGTTTTTTTTGCTGGCATATGCTGAAACCCAAAAGCTGAAAGCTTCGTTCTGATCATCAAGCATCAAAATCCTCTTCACATTCTTTTCTAAATATGTATAAGAAAAAAATTAACTGAGAGTAATATTGTAAGGATTTCTACGGAAAAGGAATTCCCCAGATGATAAATTCTAGCAAATGTTAAACTACTTCATAATAATACAGTTTTACCCTGGAGCAAACGAAAATGATATCTTTAATCATTGGAATCATATTTATATTGTACTTTAAGTAACTTTTCTTTCGAAATTGATTTTCAAAGGAATAATATAAATATTAATGTAAAATTAGCTAAATGTACAATGGAGAACGGGTTTTTAGTCATCTGTGGGCGAGTTTTGGGATTAAGAAGCAATAAATAAATAAATAAACTTTCATGTACAAATCACAACTTCGATTGCAGAATTTCAAATAAAATTACAAAACCGTGACATAAAAAAGGAACATCAAACAACATGAAATATTTTAAAGCTGTTTTAATAAAGGACTTAAACTGATAACTTTTTACTTGTCCTTATCAATTAGTGATCAGCAGGAATGATTTAAATAAGCTGTTTTTTCGTCATAATGCTAAGCCCGCGCATTATCTTAAAGGAAGCTACCAAACATTGTTAGTGGGAAGAAATTATTTTTTTTATAAAGTGAATGATTATTTAATTACTGTAAATCTGTTGGGTGTGAAGTTGCACTTACATTGAATTCTATTCCCACTAGATGGCTCACCGCCAACTTATAATTTAAATTGTTTGGTAGTTGTTATGTGAAAGATGGGCAAGTTTGTTTATTTTAGAGCGAAACCACACGAGACCATCTGCTGTGTCCACCGCGGGGAATCGAACCCCGGATTTTTTCCGTTATATGTTCGTAAACAAGCGAACAAATAGATACTTACGGTCTTTAAGTTATAGTATATCTAAATGGTGGAGCTTGTTTTCTGGGCAAATTTTGTTACCCATGCTTATTAAGCAGCTTCTAATTGGACGTTATGGAAATGATTTTCGATAGATAATTTAATTTTTGTTTATAATGGATTTAATGATAATCTTTAATAATACCATAAAGTCCACTTATTCTTCAGTGAGAATATTTTTAAATTGATATTCAAACCAAGATTGATAACTTGTTGCAGTTTTGATGCATAACTACGTTCTTATGTTTAACCTAAAATACGATTTCGATGGGGGTTTGTATAGATAAAGATGATAAAAATGAAAATTTATGTAACAATTAATAGATTTGAAATAAGGTATTTCATATGAAAAGTTATTTTAGTCGAAATATTCAATCGAAGAATAGCTACAACGTCAGAAAGATAAACAATTAGCTTCAAACATTTCTTTTAAATTTGCATTTCAAAGTTTTCTTCCCAACGTTTTTTCTGGAGTCTTGAGCATGATTTTATAAATTGAACGCTTTAAAAAAATATTTTAATTGATCAGTTTGCATATTCTTCGAGAAAATTACGTAAGGATGCTTACGAAGCTTCCACAGGTTTATGTTACTATATCTCATGTCGAAAAGACTCCAGTAACTGTTACAACTGAAACAAAACTAAAACATCTGAGAGTTGTTTGTTTTTGTTGTTAAGTGCAAAGTTACAGAATGGCCATTGATAGTTTAAATAAACATTAGTGAGTTAAGCAAGCTGGTTGAATTACTTGATTCCATTAGAGTATTATGGAATATGTATGAAGAATGCATCATTGTTGTTGAAACATTTTGACTGCTATATAACTTAAGTATACAAAACATTTGTATAGGTATTATAAAAAAAGCTTGATATGAATTCTTCTACTTAACAGTAAGATTTTAATTCCATTGTTGTTTCGAAACTATTTCAATTCCCTAAAGTATTGTAAATTATAACATTCGTAAACATTAATCTTTTTATTGGATATATTTTGAATAAGTCAGTAAAAAATTATCTGTTGTTTGGTATACAAAAAGACGGAATGACAAAGATAAAATTTAAACGGAGAGGTTTCAACTACTTCAGATTATAAAAAAAACATTTTGTTACGTTGTTTGTTACTAAGTACAAAGCTACATGGGCTATCTGTATTCTGCCCAGGTATCGAAACCAGAATTTTAGTGTTATAAGCCAGCATACTTACCGGTGAGCCACCGAGATTATCAAAATCATATTCCGTACGTCTTGCATATAATGACTTGTATGGTGTTTGTTTAGTCTATGGTTATTTAAAGAAATGGTTAAACTGAAATAGCTGAATTGTCCTGTACGATTTAGTCCGCTATGTGTTTGTAAAAGTTTATCTACATTACATGCTCGTTTTAATCAACGTCTTTAAAACGGCTTGACATTCACAATTTTCTGTTACCATTTATTACCCAATGAATAGAAATGCATACTTTTATGTTTGCTGATTATTTTCAAAGCACAATGTTTAATATAATTTCATCTAAGAAAAATAACAAGTAAATAATTAGAAAAAAATCGGTGTTCAAAGTTGTTTAAGTTTAATAACTTACACGCTTGTCATTGGTTTAATCAAACTTACCCTCCTCCTCCTCCCCCAAGAAAAAGTATATTTAATGTTAACTTCCTTTTCGAAAAAGACATACTGTATTAATAGCTACGAAGTAAAGTATCAATATTAAACTAAATATTTGTAAAGATATGTATATCTTTTTCCCTTTTATATAAATGAAATTATCTCAAACTTCACGAAACATTTTCTTTTCGCAACCTCAAGATACATCGAATCTACTATTATCTCCCAGGCAAAATAAGAAATGAAAAGCCGGTTTTTGTAAGAAGTATTGTGTGTTCTACACTCCAGTTTGGTGTAAGAGCTTTGAAAGATAATTCATTCACTCTTTTTTTTCTTTCTTAATATCAAACTGCTACATTTATGTCTTGTAGACAGTACAACCTCTCTTAATACAAAAGGATCTTCAAGAAAAAAATATTCATTAACTGTCGATCCTTTGTGTGAAAGAATAAAAGGTAAGATTTAACAATGGGTATTCCTAGATTAATGTTATTTCTAACTGTAAAATGCCATAGAAATATGTGTTGCAGGATATATTCGTAAGCTGGATTTGTTAAACTTGTTTTATTTGTCGATAAATTAATGTTCTTACATTGAAAACGAGATATATATATATATAGTGTAAAGGATTATTTTTGTAAGTAACGATATTTTTAGCATAAATAATATATATATATATATAATACACTCAAACTAATATGATCTTATAATTATTTTACGGATGTCTTTCCTTTTCGTTTTCTAAATTGCACTATTTTATTAATCTGTCGGTATTGTGATAAGTAGTTAAAATAAACAGTTATTTACCTGTACTATTTTGTCTCTCACGTGCACGTATACTATGATTATGTCTAAGTCCACAGAAACTAAAAACCTGCTGTTCCATTGCGTTATTTTCCCTTCAAGCTGGTTGTTATACTCTACGTGATAGCATATAGGTTGATAACCTAGGCAGTGAAGGTACCTAATGAAGATACGAAATGGAGACTACTTACTACAGCTATATCCTTAGAAATTGTTTTTATTTCTTGTTTTTGAGATTACCTTTTTTAAAGATTTACACTGTAATTCCAATGAAGAATGATGAACCTCAGTTATGTGTTACAGTGTTTATTAATATTATATTTAAACATAATGAACATTTATAAATTAAACTAATCTTCATTCAGCTTCATGGTTTATTAATATTCGTCCCTAAGTATTTTATACATAGATCGACAATCTAAAGTCAACAGATTTTGTTTTTAAGTGGTGAGTGTTCGATACACTCTTAATTCCTAAACACTCTTCCCTAAACTAGTTTTGCGTTGACCCAGATGGAAAAGTATCAATTTAATTTCGTTTCCTCTAAAGTACTGCCCTTAGTGGCACAGCGATATGTCTGTGGACTTACAACGCTAGAAACCGGGTTTCGATACCCTTGGTGGGCAGAGCACAGATAGCCCATTGTGTAGCTTTGTGCTTAACTTCAAACAAACAAAATCTAAAAGTATTGAAAATACTACATTCAGTTTTTATTTATTGATATGGATTAAAAAGGCGAAATATTGATATACCTATATACATTAGTATATATAGAGAGAGCATTTTGATGTCTAATGATTACATGAAACTTACACAATACTTAATTTTTCAAGAGAAATTCCCTGAATTCTAAGGTCTCGTTTATAAAAAAAATATTTAAAAGTTTGAGCAGAAGCTATAAATTCATTTAGGAGCTTTATTTATATATGATGATATATTTATATCATCATTTATATGATGATTAGAACGTGATTTAGATATACTCCATTGATATGGAATATGCATTTTAATTTAGCTTTTCCTTTGAAAGAATTAGTTACAAATCAAATCAAACTACGAATGCTTTACGTTGAATCGTTGTAGAATAAGGTAAAATGAAAAATAGTTCTACGAGTAAAATGTTTATGTATACTCAAACAAAATGGTATATTCGTTGATAATGTTACATGCAAAGCACGAAACATCTCATGACATTTTTGTAACAGTAATAAAGGTTTGCTTTATGATATAACATCATTTCGATATTCAGTATGCAATGCGATAAGTTAATGTTTTTGTTTTAGAATTGTGAATATTGTAGAACATACTTGACATTCTGTTGTGACAATTCGTTCCGCCTCTCAGCTTTGATGGAACAACCTAGTAACGGTATGAAAAGAAAACATAAAAATGTAAATACAGTCTAGCAAAGACACATCGTTGAATATTCAGTATCGCGAAAACACTACTGTATGTTTGTTTGTTCATTTTATTGTATTTCTCCAAATTTACACGAAGGTTATCTTCGCTAGTCGTCCCTTTTGAAGTGATAGACTAGAAAGAAGGCATCTAGACAACATCACCCACCGCCAACTCTTTGGCTGTTACTACATGTTAAGATGGGGATTGCTTAATTCCTAGTCGATCAGCTGAAGCTAGTGACAAGAATAGTTTGGACTCATTTGAATAGTTTGTTACGTGATGACAAACTTATAAAACTTTTTAATTCAGCATTGTATTTTATATAACTGAGTTACATACTTCATAAAAATTGGTCATTTTGAAGTTTTCTTCCTAGTAAGATATAAGACACAAGTCAGTTTTATGTTTTTTTAATGTCTTTAGAACGCTAGGTGTCATTTGTTTTTCGTAACTTCGAACTGTTTTTTTCTAATTTTTATTATTTCATAGAAAACAGGAAAAACTTTTTGTGTCACATTTACCTGTTTCTTAATTTCTTATTTAAAGCATTATTATCTGTTTTGTTTGTTTTTTTTACTGTGAGATTTTTGTAGAAGGGTCTCCCGGTAGGACAGCGTAAGGCTACGGATTTACAACGCTAAAATCAGGGGTTCGATTCCCCTCGGTGGACACAGCAGATAACCTGAAGTGGCTTTGCTATAAAACACACAAACACTTTATAGAAAATTGTAGAATACGAGTTACAGTTAATCTTTGGTTTCTTATATTTCATACTTCGTATAATATACAATTTACTAAGATAAGAATATCATTCTTCGTTTTCCTTAGTGAGCACTTATGAGGGAGAATCTTCCGAACCCTTTATTATATATGTGTATGTATAAGCATATACATATATATATGTGTGTGTGTGTGTGTGTGTAGAGAGATACATATACAAATAAGTATATATATATATATATATATACATATACACACACACAGAGAAAGAGAGGGTGGGTGAAAGTTAAGTCATATAATTTATCTAATACACTCTTTTAGAATCACTTACATCTTAATGACGTTTCTTGTCTCGAGAACATACCAGAAGAACGTAATAAAATATATTGTTTTATGAAATGTGCACTACACAATATTTCCACAACTCCTATGAACATTAATTAATGACTATTATAGGTGACCAATATAAGATAGCCCTTACAAATAAAACGTTTTTTATGCCTAGGTTTCTTATTTCAAATGAGTAATGGCTAACTATTAATGGTTCACGAAATAATAAATTTAGACAAGTATTGATTTCATCATATATGCCTCTTCAACGTAATATAGAAAACGTCACTTTATACTGAAAATACACAAATTTTGATTTTTTCCTAACAATTTTATAAAATAATTCGTACATTTACACATGCTATTAAATACTTTTATTTTCTGCCGCTACCATCACTGATAGTGATTAAATAAGCCCATGAATAAATGACGGTAATAAGATTTTATTTCAGTTATTTTATTCGAATATGTCGACATATGTGTCAACGTATTAGATTTTAAAAGCACGTTAACAAAACAAAACAATTAACTAAAGAGCTGTAATTTATTGCAATATTAAAGTGTTGATAATCTTGTTTAATCCATAGCAAGTTCTTTGTAGAACAAAATATAAATATTATGTTATAATATGTATATTATGATTTTATTTCTCGTGACTTTTAGAAACTTGGATGAATCGATCTGGCATGTGAACATATCATGGATTTGCCATACTTTCAAATGTGAAGGTGTTTTTGTTCCATATGAAGGTAAAATCCCAAAATAGCATCTTTGATGTTACACAATTACCTATTGTTACCACCTACGACGTTTTGCTATTATTAATGGCAGTGACTAACGCATTCAATTTGTAACGTCGTCTTTCCAATGTCTGCTGTTTTAGCAGCTAACACTAAATAACATCCCTTCAGAAAGAATACATGAACAAGTTTGTACCCAGGTGATCTAATTTCGTTAATTTCATTTGTAAGTAATTACTCTATAAAGTCGGGAAGAAACAAATATGATAAATGATTTACATGGCGTTTGATTAATTAGTTTAAGGCAGATTACAATATGATATCATGACTAAAAATATTTTCGCTCATTGTCGAACACCAAGTTATATTTCCGTATATTTGTGTTCATATAGGATATTTTTTACGCTAATGTTAGTATTTTGATACGTGGTACAATATGGTCACTATTAGCGTAAGTTATTATCATTTACTATTCCTTTAAGAAGAAAAAATGGAACAGTTAGAACTTATTTTGATATAAAGGAGGATTTCGTCCTGTCTATATATGAAGTAAAATATGCATAGTCCTACAAAATGTGCTTTTGCATGCGTTTTCAGCTTAAATCTCCACGTGTGCAATTTGTAGTTGAACATGATTTTAGGGTTATCATTATTAAACAAACAAAGGAAGAAAACGTACCGGAAAAAATATGAATATGTGGTATATTTCTAATGAAGCCACATCGTCTTTTGGCAGAATACTAGATTTTGAAAAAGAAAAAATATATTTTATTGAGTGAAAAGCTCTTTCCCTGAGTAAATACGGTTAATATTCAGTTTTTGTAAAGATCTTGGAAAAAATGCAATTTGCTGAATTTCCCGTAAAGCTACTTGATGAGCTAGCTGTACCTAATTTTCAAGTGATAGCCTAGAGGGAAAGTAACTAGTCGACACCATTCACCATCAACTCGTGGACTACTCTAATCGAATAGTGGAAGTTGACAACTACTCTTATAACGCACCAAAGTGCAGATTGTGATTTATTTTTTGGCGCGAACCTCGGATTCATAATCTAGCACGCTTACCATTGGGTCACGCTCTGCCCACCGCTTTTGCTGTTTGAAATGAATAGCTTTTTAATGGAAAAACAGCTATAAAGATATGGGTTAAAATACATGTTAGTCTAAACACGTTTAGGTTTTTATTTCGTTTTGCCAGTTTCGGCCTAGTAAAGTTTCAAGATTTCGTCCACAGATAGTTAATGATAAAATGATGATTATTTAGCAAAAAAAGCACAAATTGTCCTGTGGTAAGTGGAGTTTTAGTCTATTATTCTCGTACGACGCCAATTCCGAAGAGTCTATCATCACGAACACCATCAAACAAACCAAATCAAACAATAAGATTAACACTTAAAGGACGTGAGGTCTGTTTTTCTTGAGCATGGAACACCTAGCGTAAGAAGTCAATGGAATAGTTCTAAGCAGTCAAGAAACTTTGTGAGGAGCGCTTCTATTGAAGTTGACATATCACAAGCCATACGTAAAGTTTGAGGTTGTAAAAACACACCTGAACTTTCATAAATAACTGCATGAAGAGAACACTAGTCTAGATTCAAGATAAGTACCATGTTTCTCAACTGTATGAATTATGATGTTCTTCAGACGCATTATCCTCTCCCATCAGGCCAAATTTAATTATGTGGACTTATTTTGTTTTTTGTTGTTTTTTTTTTGCCTGTTTGTTTTAGAGCAAAACCACGTTGAGTTATCTACTATGTCCACCGCGGGAAGTCAAACCCCGAATTTTAGCGCAGTAAATCCGTTAAATTACCGCTGTACCACCAGTGGACCCATTATGTGAAATTGCCTTGAGATATAATTCCGCTATTTTCGGAGATGATAATCATTCAGGTGTATGCGTAAGAAATTCAGTGTTTGGTGTGCTGTGTACCTCTCTTCCCCTTCCCTTCAAAGAAAAAAATAGTCATTATGCTCACACACTTATACATGCCAGAAAACTTGTTATTCCCACATTACAAGCTGATTTTAAAATTGCAACATGTTTCTTCCAATAAGATTGGGCACCAAAACAATGTGTACTTAATGTTTGTGAGGTACAGGATAATGTTCTGTGTCCTGCCAAGCTGCCGGAGTGGCTAGGGGGTGAGGGGACAGTTACATTTCTTCTCCACATCTAGATGCGGAGACACGTCCAGGCTGTGATGTAGACGCCCTACGTTCAACTGTATTTCCTATTCCCAATAACTGTATAAAGAAAACAGTTGATACATTTCCACAATGTGTGTGTGTGTTTGTATTTTTTTCGAAATAGCACAGACACCTGAAAATTGTACCAAAGTTAGTGAAAGGGACATATAAGTAGCCTAGAACTTGAGTATACTTAGACCGTATGTAGCTATCTTTTTCTGTTGAAAAATTATTATGTTTTGAAATATGAGGAACGGTTTGCAGATACTTTCAATTTTCCTACTTTTGAGCTACTGTGAAGTGCATATGTAAACCGAAAATTTTATTTATTCACAAACCATTTTGAAACATAAACGGAGAAGGTTTAATACTTTTACATCGTTTTCAGTGACAATATGTCGTTAGTTATAATATATGAACATTCCTACCCTCAGATTTGTCGGAGGTGGATTCTGCTTGAATCACCTATTCTGAAAGATGTATATTTGGTAAAAAAAAAGATGCAATTAGCAACAAGTATTCTCTCCCACCCCACCCCACCCCCCAATATTGATACATGCTCTAGATCTGCGAGTCATATTCACCATAACTGAACAATCACAAAAATTATTATCTCCCATGGTGTTGCTCTGATCGTCTTTCATATCTGGTTCTCCAAGTATAAGTCCATCTATCATTGGTAGAAACATGGCTCATTCGTGGAGAGTACAGCCAACCAGTAGTATTCTTGCCAACTTTGGGGATCTCCAAAAATATCTAAACAAGCTATGTAGTTAACTTCATCGTTGAAACCTGCTCTGCATCATTTGTTCATTATTTACATTTGAAATTAAATGTCCATCTTGTATTCGTGGGTAATTTACTGGTGATTCTTAACGAGTATGCTACACAGTCGTTGTATTATGTGGCGTATTTGACCATACATAACCTCTACTAGATTGTTTAGTAAACAGATCAGTTGAACGATAGTTCATACCTCCTCACTATGATCCTTGACGCTTGTCTCTGGAATTTTTTCGGTTTCTAGCTGTTGAGCATCTCCAACGGTTTTTACTTACAGGTAAAGGTATTTTTACTGTATTTCTATTAGCAAATCGAACTCAACAAACTGGGCAAGAACAACTTAAATGACATAATTAAATGAGATACCAATACATATGATTCTGTGTTTGCATGATTGTTCCAAGTATTAACTACAAAATACTAACTAACTTGCAAAAGACTTATAATGGTATATTTCATAAACCTGTCTATATTTTATTTTTGGTTTGTTTTCAATAAGAACAATCATTTTTTCACAACTGTCTGCAGATGGTGAATTAAGTTTTGGACGTAGGACGTTATGGACTTAAACACACTTATTTGCTTTAATTTGTAAGCTATAATTTAATTTTCCATGCAACGCTCGTAACGAGAGGTATATTCTGATAGCTGGTTTATACCTACCACTTTATGTGTTCTATTTTCATATACATCTTCTCTTATGATGCATGTATGACATGGGAGAATCCATAGAAGATGTGAGTACCAATTTAAAAGTGACGAAACTTAGGACAACCTGATTCACATAAGTAGTTATATATATCGGTTTCTGATAAAAGACAAACACAAAGAAACTAGTTCTTCTCTTAACCTGGTCAATTTCTAGACCTTAAGAACATGAATGATATTATTCTCACTTGTTGTGTGTAGTGTGGCTGATTCAGGTACAGACATATCGATTAAAGAAAAATATTGTTAAGAATTTTGAATTGCAAATTGCTTGAGTAGTATCTTGAATCTATTATTTAGACTCGATATGCTCTAGAGCTGCGTGATATCGGTTCACAACTCCTGATGTATAATTTAATGAAAGAGATTCATAAAAAATTCAAACTGAAAAAAAAAGATATCGACCTATTTAAAAATCAGTAAACTATTTCAACGAAGTTTGTCATAATCCAAAAAATGCATACGTTAAATTTTGACCATCTTGATCTCAAATAGACATACGTCAACTTCGTTCTTCCAGATAATTTTATTTTTATGCTCAGGAGAAAAGAGCTTTGCTTATAAGTAAACAATTTGTTTGTTTGTTTTATAGCAATCTATTTCATTCAATTTTTGGTGCTCCCATTCCTACTTCCTCGTTTTTTATTTAAAAATGTTTTACACTTGTCTCATAGCTTTTTTTTAATATTAAGTCTCAAGATGGACTAGGCTCTAGACCTATCCTTCTCGTAGCTTCTCTTAGAGATATCTCGATATTTCCTGGCTTTTGCTGATATCTTTGCTATAGTTTTTCTTCCATCTAGCCATGGTGGCAGACTTTTTATGGCTGGATTAATGGCTAAGGTTTGTTTCGAATATTCATCATTACTGTTTCTAATCTTATTTTTATTTTTTCAGTAATGTTCTCTTCACTGGGACGAAAACTTTTCAAAGTTATAAACATAAGATTTTAGTAGGAACTTATATCTAGAAAACCTACGTAGCTCACGTTTTTTTTGTTTTTTTTATCTAGCTGTTACAGCTGCATGCTGATCACGTAGCGCATGCAGATAAGCACTCGTGCACCCGCACTTGATATGAGAGCGGGTTGTTACTTGGCAACTCACAGAACGTGCTCGTAATCATAGAATATGGCTATTAGTGTATAGTTAACTCGTTAATAATGTTGCAAAATAGCTATTTTTATTACTTGTTATAACCTAGGTTATAATTAAAACTAAGAAAAACGTTTTTAGCCAGAGTAGCGTAATTCAGTCATGCGCATATAAATATGCATAAGGTGAAGACAGGAGAAAGTTATGCCTTTCCAACAACGTTAGTCAGTCAGTAAGTAAGATTGATAAATTTTTAGTTTTGTGAAATTTTTGTTTTTACTATACCGACTTTCTCAAGTACTTTGGTGGCTTGTTACTCTGCACTTGTTAGGTTTACTACTTACCAGTGTGTGTAAAATGCTTATATAGTTCGTTTACATGCTGTTTGCAATGTGTTTGAGATTTTAATTTGTATTGCACATATTGCACATCTGTCCCATTCCTACTACAAGTACTATCGTTATTATGATATAGATATTGTGGTGTGGTATTAAATTTTAATCATTTTAATACTTCATTGCATGAGAAAGATTTGTAGCATTTATTGTTGTTTGGGGCTAATAAATTAACAATTACTTTTTTATTTCTAGTGCTCTTCACAATAATATTTTGTTAGTTTTCTTTGGATATTTGTGCAAAGTTGCACAGGGGTTATCTGCGCAAGCAATCTCTAGAGAACAGGGAGCTAGTTGACTGCACCCACTGCCAACTCTTTGGCTATACTAATCGAATAGTGAAATCAGACTATAACTTTTAAAACGCGTCCGAGCCCAAAAGTGAGGGCGTGATTTTATGACAAAGAGATGCGAACCAAGAGTCTTTGGACTCATATCCATGGTAACATCTGACTACAAGTTACTATTGACTTGAAATCAGCACATTTCGAAGTTTGGAGAGAAACGAATTACTTTACATGTTTTCAACTGTACTTTATATGGATTTGTGTATTGTCCACATAATAGATGTAGCTTATACGATTTTTTTGTATTTTCCATGTAGACAGGTGTAATTTATTTGGGTTTATGTTATTTCCCTATAAATATGTAGATTATGTTGGATATATGAACATTACGTGTTATAATATGCAAATAATACCCCGCCTATAGTACTTTAAATTAAAAAGGTTCATAGAATATTTCCATTAAGTCTATTAATAAATATAAAAATCACCTACATCAACATATTTGGTAATTCACGTACTAGAATTGATACATGTTATTCTTGTCTGTCTACTACACTTATAAACTCTATATTTGGAAGTCTTGTTTACCTACATTTACATCGTAGTGTTAAACATCCTGTTGAAAAAAAGAGGCATCTGATCT
The DNA here is from genome assembly GCF_000517525.1 of Limulus polyphemus. NCBI lineage: Eukaryota > Metazoa > Arthropoda > Merostomata > Xiphosura > Limulidae > Limulus > Limulus polyphemus. The sequence goes on along the minus strand of NW_013665670.1, from coordinate 3,348 downwards.
TCTCAAATAGCCCCCCCCCCCATTAGCACAACGGTATGTCTGCGGAGTTACAACAGTAGAAACATGGTTTCGATACCCGTGGTGGGCAGAGCACAGATAGCCCATTGTGTAGCTTTGTGCTTAACTACAAACAAACAAACAATCGTCTCAAATCACGCTTCCTGAAATGGGTCTCAACTTGTTAGTACAATTAATAGGTTTTATTTTCAAGATTCCGTCCCACTGTGTCAAGTGGAAGCATTATCAAGTTTCCTAGCTTCCAGATAATACTTGATGATGGACTCTATTGAGGTGTTAAAAGCAAAGATAACTTCTTGAGAGAATTATCTCTCACATTGTAAATTGTAAATTCAAACCAACCTCAGCTAACAATAGTGACTTTTACAATTTATTTGTCTCCAAAATATTATTGTTTAACAATACATCCTTGCCAAAGACCAATCTGGAAAATACAAGTTTCATATCAGTTTACAATAGTTATACAATTATTGAATGATGTAAACTATACAATAAATTTGGTGTTTTCCATAATTTTTTTCTCTTGCTTCTTCAATTGTCAGAAGTTCTTTTTTATTTCTTCTTAATACAAGAAAAAGTAATTCTTCCATAAATTTGGGAATAATTACTTTTCCCATACAATAATTACTTCTTCTACAACTATAATAATATTAATGAATTCGCGAAGTGTTTCGACAGATTATCACTAAGCACTGAAGTGCTTGAGTATGTAGAGATGGGCTGGGAAAAAAATGGCCGATGCATATTATGTATTGTTCACCACAATCTCAAATATTTCTTATAACAATCTAAGAGACTTCTATAAACATATATCTTAGGTTCTTGAGGTGTTCAAATGCTATTAAGACCATCAGTTTAGCCAAAAACATCGCTAAATTAGAGAACCGGAGAGTAGCGTAACAGCCAAACGTTATGCTGATTATTCTAATTTTGGCGTTAGACGGGTTAGCTCACCAATACTTGAAGTTGTTGCGATGAGCTGCACACCAAAATGTTGGATTTTAACGTGGGGAATGCAGAATCAGTATAGCGTTTCATTAACTTCAACACGTGATGTCCATCAAGACAACTCATCACGCCAAGCTAAAACTGCTGCCTTAATAGCGACTGCCATTCATTAATATTAATTGTTTAAAGAAAGAGGAGAAACAAGTAATAAAATAAATTTGAAAAAACAACAAGGATGATGTAGGTATTGTAATGCCAAAAAGTACAGAAACAAGAAAGGGATGAATACACAAAACCATACAAAAACCCCTACACAAGTAGCCAATGAGTCAATGTTACAAGCTTATGGGAATTAGCCATTGTAAGACTTTATAACAGTGAGCCCGGCATGGCCAATCTGCGAGTCGCGGGTTCGCGCCCCCGTCACATCAAACATGCTCGCCCTTTTAGCCGTGGGGGCGTTATAATGTTACT
>NW_013665670.1:0-1346 GCF_000517525.1 Limulus polyphemus | reverse complement strand
TTGTCGTCAGGAAGGGCATCGGGTCCTAAAAAAACCCTACCACAACCAAAAATAGCGACCCCGTATAGATACGGGAAAAAGGTACAGAAGAAGAAGACTTTATAACAGTATTCAGTTTAAGTGATTTTATTCAAACCTGAATTGATGCAGACGAAAGGAATTCAACAGTTAGCCAAAGAGTCAATGTTACAAGCTTATGGGAATTAGACTTTATAACAGTATTCAGTTTAAGTGATTTTATTCAAACCTGAATTGATGCAGACGAAAGGAATTTCAACAGTTAGCCAACGAGTCAATGTTACAAGCTTATGGGAATTAGACTTTATAACAGTATTCAGTTTAAGTGATTTTATTTAAACCTGAATTGATGCAGATGAAAGGAATTCAACAGTTAGTTGTAGATAAAAATATTTATTCGAAATATTTCATTACTTATTTAGGGATTTTTGTATGATTTTGTGTAGTCATCCCTTCCTTGTTTCTGTACTTTTTGGCATTTCCATCCCTACATCATACTATATTTTTTACTGCTTGTTATATATATAGGTGATATCTAGAGTAACCATCTTCGATACATAGAATTTTGTTTGTTTGTTTTTACTTTGTAAATTATAATAAACTCTATTTTTGACGGTCATTTTGGTTTTTGCGATTTTCATCCTTAAGATACAGTCAGTCACATAACCAACATGTCTTTTTGGATTTGTACTCTCGAATTGTCTTTGAAATGTATATTGGATATTTCTACTAGAATGCTTTGGGAAATGAGACATCTGTTATTTTTGCATATTCTAAAAAGTTTAAATTATTTTTCACGATTTCCGCCCTTATGGTGGAATTTTCCAGGTGGTTTTCGGACTTAGCATACTTAATTTGAATTCATGAGAAAAAAATGTATTTAGAGTATTTGTGTTAAAAATATTTTGTTTTTTTTAATAAATCAACCTTTTGGAATGTCATACCAGACTGATAGTGATTAATAAATTTATTTGTATATATATATGTGTCTACACGTTGAATGATTAGAATAAATTAATCAGTAAACTGGTGTGTTATGAAAGCTTATTCATATATATTTCAGGATAAAAGAACCCAGTTATAAAATATATCTGTCCAGTTCGTTCACAGTATTTGTCGAATCTACTCGTAACAATAAAATTACATAGCAGTCAAACATTGCTTGACTCACGATAGTTAAATATTGTATGTGCCTTTAAATAAACCAGCTAGTCGAGTACGTACGTCACGTCAAATATTATTTTCGTAATTTAAATAAAGCATCATTTATCTTCTATGCTATATAGCTGCCATATATATATATATATATATATATATATATATATATA
>NW_013665669.1:1416810-1417657 GCF_000517525.1 Limulus polyphemus | reverse complement strand
ACATTATTGATTTTTAACTCTCTGTTTTTTTTTTTACATTTTACTTTAATCTACTTTCATTGCTTTTACCGGTTGTTTGGCGCAGATAGCCTAGCTGCTTTGCGCCATAAAACACCAACCAACCAACCAACCAATCTGATCCTATTCCACTCTAGATTGAACATGTTCTGTATTCCTTAACATACAAAAATGCATGTATATATATCCAGGGCAACCAGTGCCTGCCTGATCATTGTTATCATCACCTGAAAAACTATTGAAGTACACTGCTGGTGACTTCCTTACACAACAGCAGTATTGAGTAATATCCTTTCAGGGCAGGACAGGTATTATTTATATCAAGAACAACAAAGGAATAGAGGTAGCTTACAACAAAATCAATTTATCTGTAATATCAGAGAAGTTAGAAATGTGTAGTATATTTAAATACCACAACATTATAAGTTAGTAAAGCTAAACACTTATTCTCATGCTTATTTATTGTAACAAATCTAACTTCTCTACATGTACAGTATTTGTTGTAGCAAGCTGCATTGCATTGTCACTTACCACATGCTGATTCATTATTTTTTTAATAGTGGCTGCATTGCATTGTCAGCACTTGCTATAAAGTCTGGTTTTGTGGCAACAGCTGCTGTTTATGGGTTTTTATCATGCTCTGGCCTTGGACTTGCCTATGTTGCTCCACTTGCTAATGGAATGAAGGTAAATTTTATATCTTCTTTTTTTTTGTTCATTTTCTTACCTGTTGTTTCATATTTGCCTCAACTACACACATACACACAGATATATATATATATATATATATTGTTGCGTCAGCGAGGTCACGTGACAATAGTCACGCCAC
>NW_013665669.1:1411907-1416072 GCF_000517525.1 Limulus polyphemus | reverse complement strand
ACTTGTGTCACTAAAGTTTCGCTGGAACGAAGTTACTGAAAATTAACTAACGAACGGAGACGTAACAATATATATATATATATATATATATAAGTATCTTTGTCAGGATTATACCTGTAGTAACATAAAATATTGGTATTTTTATGAAATCTAATCTCTGTTTCCTATATTTACTTTTATTTTTCATTCATATTGCAAAAACTGTTGAAATAATAGAAAGTAATGTTACTTTGCCCAGAATATATTACTACTTTGCTTCATCAAAATGTTTTATTTTTCACTTTTATGTATGTGTAGTACATTTAAAACAGTTTATTTTAGTCTAAATGGATTTTGAAAAATACTTAGGTGCTGATCTATTTTCCTTAAAAAATGTCATGGAAGTAATGTGACTTTTTTTTTCCCTCTTCACATCTAGTGGTTCCCTCATAGAAAAGGTCTTGTCAATGGTATAGTTGTTGCTGGATATGGACTTGGAGCTTTAATTTTCAATCAAGTTCAGACAGGTTTTCTTAACCCAGAAAACAAATCTCCGGAAAACAATGGGTCTGTTGATTGTTATGTGAAAAAAAACTATTTTGTATAAATATCTATTTGGTATTTCAATAATATCTTAATGCAAAAGGTGTACTTGATTTGCATGAGATCAAGAGATTTCCTAGGGATGCCAGTAGTTTTGATGCTGGTTTGAAGCCAGTGGTTGCTATTTTATTATAACTTTCAATTGCTGCATGCTCTCAAACAGTAGTAAGTTAAGTGTTTTTTTGAAATTTAATAAATGCTATACTTGATAACTTCTACTAGCATATTCATATTTCCAGTCAATGAGGAACTAGACCACTTCTTCTCAGGATATGAGCATATTTGTATTAAGCAGCATTTTATTTGTGCATTTACTTCTTCAAGATGTAACTTTGAAAAATATACCAACAACATTTATTGTAATTTTTATTTTTAAGAAATCTAATGCAAAGCTTACAAAGCTGCAAAATTTCTGATATTTTAATAAATAACTTAGAATTTTTACAGTTGTGTGAAATTTGTAGATGGCAATTTGAACTATCATGAAGTTCTGAATGCTTTACGTTTTGTTAGTATTGATAAGAATTAATACTATTACTTAATTCTTTTCAGCCAGTTGTATTATTATTAATATATAGTAAAGTTTTGGGGATGTGTTACCTTTCTTTATTGGTTGTTCTAAAATGTCAGTTTATCATTTAGAAATTGAATATTATTATTTTTTTTTTTAGTTATATTAACTTAAAATTTTATAATAAATTTCAGGTCTGTATTTAATTTTTTTACATATTTTAGGTATATTAGGTCATCAAGAAATTAATGTCGCATTTTGAAACACTTTTATTAACCACCCCTTCAAAAAATGTACATCACATTTAATAGTTAAACAAACAGCCTAAATGTCAAGTTAGTGTAGCCTATATAATGTGTAAAGTTTAATATACTCTAATCCCTTTTCATATATAAGTTATTTGGGTTTTTTCATCTAATAAAAAGCAACATTAATTTCTTGACGACCTAATATAATAAGAGTGCAAGTCATTAAACTATAATATGGGTGTAAGTCATGAAGTATCTGCAAAATTTTACTATTATGCAAAGCAGCATTTTAGTACAGTCAAGAGAAATTCTTAAAGCTTTGCCTTTTTCTCACAATTTAATTTTCCATTGTCATTTGTTTCTCACTGTCTTGTTTTTTATTATATTCCTCAGGTTTGTATCTCTCTCTCTGTACTTTCTTCATCAGCTTAATGTGTATTTTTGCAATTACCGATGATGGGAATCAAACTTGTGAAACTTCCAAAGATTAAAGATTCTTAAATCTTCATGCTTTTTCCATACAAACTTTACCATTCTATTCTTCAGTTTTTTTTCTCTTTCTTCATCAGTTTCATATATGCTATTGGAAATGCTGATTATAGAATTTGTAAATTTCAAAACTTTCAAATATTCAACATATTTTTGTATTTTGCCATAGTGTTTGTTATTCATAATTACATTGCTTTCTGCCTGATGAATCTTTTTCTTAAGAATTATATTTAAGAATGTCATTTTGAAAAAATAAAATATATATAAAATTAAGAGCCTTCTAAACAATAGCATTGGTAGTGGAGATGAATTTAGCTATTTATTGGTTCCAGTATAGTTAAATTGTATTTAAGGTATTGATGGTTTATTTATAAACACAAAACTGTTTTGATATTGCTTTGTCTGTTGATATAGGTATTTCAAAGATCCAGAGATTTTAGATCGAGTTCCTAAGATGTTACTTTTATTGGGAGGTGTCTATGCTGCAGTGGAGCTCATAGGGTGCTTTATTCTCTTTAATGCACCTAGTGAAACTTTGTCAGTAAGTCTTGTTTGTGAAATTTTACTCCATATTATAGATAAGTTTTATTATCTTTATATATTTGTGTTTTAGCACAGGTGACTATAACAGTTCACTGCTCTAATTAGTATCAACAGCTATGTTTATTTATAATGGCTGTATCTAATTTATCTATTGTCATTTTCCTTTGTACACAATTATTATGCATTTAAAGTTGTGAGTTATTAGTTGAGATACATCACTTTTGTATAAAAGTTCATTATTTCTGCTGTATATATCTAGAAATTATGATTCATAATGCAACAGTTAAATTATGCAAACAAGTTCAAGTCGCTAAACAAAACATTACTTTTCCTATGATACACAAGACACTAAAATTCTATTGCATTTACAAAATGGTTTTGAACTTGTTTATCATTATGGTAGTGGTAGAACTGAAATAACCTTCTACTGGATTGAAAAAAAAATTGTCTTGTACACATTATTGTGTTTACTCTGTGTATTCAGAGATATGAACATTTCATGATGTATACACAAAATTTTGAAAAAATCTGTCTTATGCTGCTGTGTTGACTTTTGAAGTTTAGTTTGTGATGGCCTTTACAAGTTTAACAATTTATGTAAAAAACATTCAGACAATTAAATGTTTTCTTCTAATTGTTTTACATAAAAAAATTGTAAACTGTCTCGTCTGTTAGTTTGGAGAGAGAAATATATATAGCAAAATGATTGCTGGACACTGCAGGGTGTACTGTGAAGTTCAAGGAGATAGGTAGGGTTGAGCCTGGGACTATTGTAAGGTCAACAATATCATAAGAATCTGTAGCTGCATGGTAGTGAGTAGGATTATTGTTGTTGATGATGTGCATGTTATTGTTTTCTAGAAGGGTGTGAAGGGCTAAGCTTCTAGAATTTGTGTGATAGCTATGAAAGTTGGTGTGGGAGGTATTGAAATTCCCTATTAGAATGGGCTTGGGTTGCATTAGCAGGCAGTTTTGTAAGAAGTTTGTCTAATGATTTGCTGGGTGAACAATACCTAGCTAAAACTGAGATTCATTGACTCATGTTAATGTGGATACAACGTAAAGTACTTTATGTTTGAAAATGTTTCTGTTTCAACTGATACGCAATGAAAGGTGATGTTTAAAATAAATTGCTAATCCTCTTGTCTCGCTTGTTTTTGGTCATGTGAAAGACTTAAACCTTAGAATGTTGATGTTAGTTTCTTCCTTGGCAAGAGTTTCTGAAATTATGATTACTTCTGCATCAGTATTATTGTTCAAGTTGAGGATTTCAAGTTTCTTGGTATCTAATTCTCCTTAGCAGTTTATGTGTAAAATTGTTGATGTGTTTCTGAATGTTAGGCTTTGATGCATAGTGTAATGTGGTGTGGGTAGTGGAAAGTAGTGCCTGGCTAAGTTGCATATATGATTAGTAAGGGTGTTGTATTCTACAGAGGGGATGTTGTGCACCAGTGCTCAACTCACTAAATGATCTAAATTATTTTGTAAATCAGCAGCATCTTCTTCACAGCTAGCAATACCCAAGACCTTAATATCATCTGCAAACTTAAGTAATTTATTTGTAATTGATATAAATCAAAAAGCAAAGGTCCTAAGACTGAGCCCTGAGGTACCCCACTTTTAATATTAATCCAGTTTGAATGAATCCCATTTGTAACAACCCTGTGCTTTCTTCCATTTAGTCACTTTTCAATTCAATTTGCTAACTTATCCCACACACTTCAATCAGATCCCCCTCTAACTCTTCTTTTTTTTTTCCAAGAAAAAACAATTTTAGAGATTTCAGCCTCTC
>NW_013665669.1:1409666-1411475 GCF_000517525.1 Limulus polyphemus | reverse complement strand
AATATCATCTACAAACTTAAGTAATTTATTGATGTAATTGATATAAATCAAAAAGAGCAAAGGTCCTAAAACTGAGCCCTGTGGTATCCCACTTGTGAAATTAATCCAGTTTGATTAACTCCATTTGTAACAACCCTCTGCTATCTTCCATCCAGTCACTCTTCTATCCAATTTGCTAACTTGTTTATAAGCCTTATCAAATGCTTTCTGAAAATCCAGATGCATCAAATCTACACCCTTACCCTCATCTACATAAGCATTAACCTTTTCTAAGAATGTCAAAAGATTTGTAAGGCAAGATTTTACCTTAGTGAAACCATATTGACTATCCAATAAAATTCTAAACTTTGTTAAATGGCTCTGCAAAGCATCTTTTATGAGACTTTTCCCACAACTGATGTAAGACTAATGGGCATATAACTACAGGGACAATTTTTATCACTTCCCTTGAAAAGAGGAGTGACATTAGCCAACTTCTAATCCTCTGGTACCTGGCCGTTATTCAAGGAATTACAAAAATAGTAGCTAGTGGTTCATGTATGCAATCCTTCACCTCCTTCAAAGCCTGTGGGGAAATATTATTTTGTTTAACCTAATGCCCAATCTTCTTAAGTTTAGAGTATCAGAATAAACTGAAGGTCAAAAATCACTGTTTACAGAGTCAAGGTGATTACTGTTAGTATTAACCCCTATCAAGAAGGGTAGGAGTCAGAGGGCATGTTATCACATTTGTAGATTTACATTCAACATTTTATTTAGCTATTATTTTATAAATGTATGTCAATAAGTTTGGTATCAAATTGTTGGTTATAATTCAAATTTAATTATTATACATTAGTTAGTTTCTTAATTTAAAATTAAATATTAAAAAAAAAGGCTAAATATTGATTTTTGTGTGTCACGTGGTACGTGGCCTTTTGGGTTTGATCAGATTACGTTTTATGATGCCCACAATACAATGTCTATAGTTTCATATGAATTTGAAACTTAGATGTCTGATATTGGCAAGCTAGAATATAAAATAAGAACCTCCTACTTTTTCTGATTGCTTAGATATCATGATATCTAGCGAACCCACCATATTGGTTCCACCCACCACTTCATCATTTGAGAAGACTTATTTATCTACGTATACATTTATATGCCAACAACTTTATAATCAATCAAAAGCTATATATTTATTCTACATAATTCTGTCAGTCTTCCTAAGTTATTTACGAGAGAAATGCTTTTATATCATTGGAAAGTTTGAAGTATTGATATCAAGGCTATTTTGTGAATACAAATTATATTTTGTTAGACCCAAATACAATTTAGCTAACTTAATGGATTTTTGGAGTATTGGTATTGTAATTTATATATATTTTTTTATTCCAAAATGCATATATAAAGTCTACAAAAATTATTTTCCATCTCCACATATGAATTTGGATGAGGCTTAGCAAGTATGGCTCATGAGTGCAAACAAAGACTTTGTAGCATCATAAGTAGTAGTGATCATTGTTTTCCAAATATTTTTAATTTACTGTTTTATGTTTGAAGAAAAATAACTGACATTTAAGAAGTACTTATTTGAAAATGTTATATATACATACACACACAGATATGTAATGTTATGGTAGCCAATATGTTACTGTATTTTACAAAGTAAGAACTTGTGTTATTTTTTACTCGTTTACATTGAGGTGGAATAAAAATAAATTATACAAATCTAAAGACTGTCAATTCAGGAAAAGTTTATTTATGTAATTTGTGAAAATTTAAGAAATAAATTTATCACTGATCAACTGATCTTAACACATGAAAAGG
>NW_013665669.1:1408191-1409145 GCF_000517525.1 Limulus polyphemus | reverse complement strand
TTTCATTTACTGTTTTATGTTTGAAGAAAAATAACTGACATTTAAGAAGTACTTATTTGAAAATGTTATATGTAATGTTATGGTAGCCAATATGTTGCTGTATTTTACATAGTAAGAACTTGTGTTATTTTTTACTCGTTTACATTGAGGTGGAATAAAAATAAATTATACAAATCTAAGGACTGTCAATTCAGGAAAAGTTTATTTATGTAATTTGTGAAAGTTTAAGAAATAAATTTATCACTGATCAACTGATCTTAACACATGAAAAGGAACATTTTTACATAAACACCCAGTTGAACTTGCAATTTGCTGGTGAATAATTTGTTTCTCAAGTTACAATCCAGAATGCTAAGCCAAGAATACTAGCCCAACCAAAATGAGCCGTATTTATATTACTGGAAACAATAAAATTATTGGTTACTGTGTAAGCATGGTAATATAGGAAACAGGATGTCTGTAAGCATTTACACACATTTACACCTATACCAGTGCTAAATCCTGACCACAAAGTGAGATAAATAGAAAGTTTATTGGATAGGATATAACTTTATACTTTGTACAGAGACGTATCATAAATATTTTCACTCACTTTTATAAAGTACTTTAGACAATTCTTGTTACAATCATTGTATTGTAAAGAAGCCAGCAAATTATATCCCATTGTGTTTTCAGAGCAGCGATCCAAATACTTTCTGTAGGATACTTCTGCTTTTTGACTTACTGGATCGGCCCATACTTCTTACAATTGTTGTTGTAGCCAATATACTCTTAACGGATTGATATATCCTATCCCACTGTGTTTTCAAAGCAGGGAAAATTCTGGGAATTGTGCCGCATGAACTTGTTTGATATTGATGGTGTTCAGGCCCGGCATGGCCAGGTGGTTAGGACGCTCGACTCGCAATCTGCGGGTCGCGGGTTCGCATCCCCATCCCACCAAACATGCTCGCC
>NW_013665669.1:1399916-1407191 GCF_000517525.1 Limulus polyphemus | reverse complement strand
TCAACACCATATAGTTAATATTGATAAAATAAAAGATTATATATAAATTTTTATTTAAAAAAACGTTTGATTATCTAGAAGGATATAGAGATTATGCAAATGAAACTTGACAAATTTCAGATAAAGAAAAGTATTTTTAATCTTAAAAGCAAAATGACTTTGTACGTCGGATAAAATTCACAAAGAAAAAATTCACAAGCTTATCTTTAATAAAATAATCTTAAAACATAATTCAAAAACCAGATATTTTGTGTTTGAAATCTTTGTAATGTTTACTAATAATCTGCAAAATTTTGTAAAGACTTGCTTACATTTTCAAAAACTATAGTAAAATTACTGTTATAGATACTTTCCTGGTTACGAACTGGGTGGATTCCCATAGATGTCAGGTTTATTGAAATATTAGGTAATGGGAAAATATTTTTTTGTGTGTGTTGATTAAGTTTTTATGATAATTGAGATATCTTTTTTATGAGTTGTTTGCCCATCATACTGCTAGTTTTTTTTTTACATTGTATGAGATAAATGAAATGGTGTAAACAATATCTACATCACATTGTTACATTGAAATGCATTTTCATGTACTTTGAATGGTCTTATCTTTTCTCAGCCATGTTAGTGTGGTTTATCCCTATTGACTGTGATTATAAGTAAAGCTGAAATTATATTTGCAGTGTGGACTAACTTCTGTATGCTAATTGTGCATTTCTTGAGAAATATTTAGTGCATAAATTTTAATAACTTTTTGAGAATCTCACTTTCAATATTTAAAAATTAAGATCGGATTTTTGTTACTGCCTGTATCCAAGTGAACTATCAACAACTGGTGATCTTTTTCAGGATAAAACTGCTCTCCTGGAATCCCCAAACATCAGTGATGTAGATGACCAGGAAACTGAATTGTATCTCAAAAAGGATCCTGCCAATCCCAAAAGTCACAAATATACAGGTGATTTGACACCTAAGGAAGCTGTTAAGACTAAGGAGTTCTACCTGCTGTGGTTTACATTTGCTCTTAATGTACAATGTGTACAGTTTATCAATACTATGTATAAGGTAAGAGTCAATACTCAAATGTGAAATACATAAATTTATGATATTTCAACTGTACCATAAACTTGGTTATGGGGTTTGACAAAGAAGTATTTGCAACATTCTGTATGTACAGATTATAAATTTTTACTGCAATAAACTAATTACATATAAGAAAGTCTCAATCTCGACCCTCTGGGCCTCAGTCTCAATGTTTTACAGGTTTCAAAAATGAGACCAGCTAAATATAAATGTTTTTACAGTATTAGACCAGTCACCTACCCAGGATTATTAAGTATCGATTACACAGCAGTTCATACAAGAAACGATATAACATCAAAGATATTTTACTAGTAAAACCCCCTTGATACTACACATTTGCAATGATGTTTATAGTGCCTCCCTTATTTTTGTTTATGTCATGAACTGCCATATTGCCTGTGTGTCAATCCACAGTTATAACACGTGATATTCAAAACTAACTGCTACTATACATTGCATTACTCCTAAGCTTACTACAAGTTTGTATGAACATCATCTGGTGCATTTATTTACATCAAATTTTAGCAATTATCCCTGATATTCAACATGTCTAGTAGATCTGTTGTGATCCTGTTTGGCTTCAAAGATCATAAAGAATTTACTGACAACAATACTGGTTTTAGTTTTATTTGCTGACGTTTTTTATTTTTTTATTCATTCCTTATTTTTTTAATTGTTTTTTTTTTTTTAATGAGGAGACGTTAGAACGAAGACTGTGGGGTTGACATGTAAAAGATTTGTGGTTAAGCTGTTAATAAAGTTTGTTTGATGCATGTGATTTTTACTCTTATTGCTTTATTTTTCATTGTGTAATTTATTACAAGGTCTCAGTCTTGAACCCTCAGGTCTTGGTCTTAGACACTTAGGTCTTGACTAAAACACTGCATATAAATGTAAAACAAAAGCAGATTCTTAAAAGTGAAATTCAAGACAAAATCTGCCCCTCAAAGCAAAATTCAAATTATAATGTTTAATAAAAAGCAAATTCAAATCAAATGAATTCACTATTGTGCCAGTAACAAACACACAAACAAAGATAATTGAAAATGATACCATTTGTCAGGAAAATACAAAAGTTATAATTTTTATAGGAAAATGTCTGTGGCAATAGCTTCTATCTAACATAATCCACAAAGACATGAAAAACAAGATAGCTAACAAGGAAAATCAAATAGCGACTAGATTTTATGTGCTATAGTCCACAATATCCAAAACCTACTACCACTCGCTATCCACAGCCAGTTGTGATTGTGGTTGTTACCCCTTAAAAAACCATTAAAATTATGTTAGACTTGTCATTATTGTAGAAACTGGGCTATCTAAATAATGTTTTTCTTGTAATAATATCATAAAGTTGGAAGTAGGGTGTTTTACAAATGTAGAAATTAGGGTTGGTGTTTACTAACACAAATTCTACCATGATGCTAAGTCTAACATCATTTCAAGGACATTTTTAGGGATAACAACTACTACCACAATTAACTATGGACAGTGAGTACTGTAGGATTTTGATATTGTAGGCTATAGCACCCAAAATCTAGCTCCTATTTGATTTTTTTTTGCAAACTTTCATATTTTTCATCTGTATCTTTGGATTATGTCTGTGGCTTTTGGAAGCTATTCCTGCAGACATTTTCCTTTAAAAATTATACATTTGTACTTTAATGATAAATGATTCAAGTTTTAATTATCTTATTTTGAATGTTTGTAATAATGGATTGATTTGATATATTATAGTTGGATTTGTTATTACTTCTCATATTTTTTTCATATTTGTTATATATTGCTGAATTTTCACCTATGTACTATTGATGCAGAGAATATGGATATCTATCTATATCTATCTATTTATCTATCTATATATATATTTAAAAACAAAAACTTTTAAGTCATATTTCACTTCCTGTGAATATTATAGTTCACAAAGTAACTTCCAGAGTTTTCTGTTGCTAAAGTTCATTTTATTCTTCCTTTCAGCTTGTAAGATTGTTTAAAAATTTAAAACAATTTTTTAGAAAATTGTATGTAGAAGAAACAGGGAATTTTGAAATTAGGATAAATCTACATTGATATGTGAGAAATCCACATTTAAGCCCAATACAAACAAGCACTAATTTCTACAGTTGTCTTAATAAAACATTTTAAAGGAATCTTTTTTTTTAAGTTTATCTTTTTTGGTCTTGTAACAAAATAGGATTAGATTATGAAAAATATTTTATTAAAAAATTCAATGCCTTGAACAACAGTTAATAATAAGTTACAGAGGGCACTTAATAAAATATTCCTGTATTTTTTTAAGAGAATTATCTTAATGTACATGTCATTGTAGAAAGTGAAAAAAAAAGTAGAATGAATGATTTATTTGATTATGTGCTAGAGGTGCAACTGATAATTGTTAAATGCTTAGTTTATCATAAATTTTTAGTCTGTTGCAATTGTAAATTAGAATTTTACATGGTTTGAATTTTATTATGTAATTAATCTATTTATATTTTAATAAATTTAATCAGAGATTAAAAAACGTATTTGTGATTTCATTTACTTTAAAAGTATTTTACAAAGATTGTAATGGTTTACAATATTTCATTCATTTTTTATGATTCTATGTATGTAAATTGTATCATTTTATTTCTTAATATTAATGTATCCAGGCTGAAGAGAAGTCAAACCTGTGAAACAGGTTCTCTAAAGAATATGCAAGTTTAAATAATTCAAAAATATACTTACCTCCACAGATACTATAGCTCTTTCTTTATCTCCAGGGTTTCCACTCTTTGCCCATCTAAGCATTGGAAATGTCTGCTCCAGTCTTTTACACCCCACTCGATTGTCTTTGGCAGATTCTAGTTTGCAAGATTCTCCACAAACTTCAATGCTCCTTCTACTCCTTCTATTTAGGTACTATATATTCAGCTCATTTACATTCTTCTTGATCATCACTGGCTTCTCGTGTTTTTGGTGCTAACTTGGGAGTGTTGGCTTGTAGTGTTTCTTGAACCCTCCTTCGGTTCCCAGGTCTGTTGGTTCCCATAATAGAGTCTGTCCATATTCTTGAGTATCTTTGGCTCAGGTAGACCATTGACAATGGCGTTGGTAACTTTCCCGTGGGCAGAAGAGCAGTAGGAGCACGATCACATCACTTTCTGGTCATCTGGAGTTCTTTCACCAGGGATCTATCGGTACTCCATGTTCTGGCTTCATGGTTGGTCATTCAATTTACATCACCTTCACCATTATCTACACAACCTGTTGCTTTTTCACCTTCAAGAGATCCACGGAGAGTGGAGATTTGTTCCCAGGCCATAAGAGTTGTCAGTTAAAAGTGCAGTAGAGAGGGTTGATTCATTGTATCCAAGAAGACCGGAGATTGGCGTCCAAGCATCAATCTGTCTCGACTCTATCAATTTTTAGATCTTCCTCGTTTTAGTATGAAATATTTTCTCAACCTATTATGGCACTTTGCACCAGGGCTCTTGATGTTACCGACACTTATCTCCATATTCCTATAGCGGAATATTCCCAGAGGTTTCTCAGATTTGTGCACAAGGGTAAGGGCTCTATCTTTTGATCTTGCATCAGCACCTTATGTCTTCTGCAAAGTTGTTTGAGCTTTTTCTCATCATCTGCATTCCTTGGGTCTCTGCACACATCATTATATGGATGACTGGTTCCTTCTGCCACCATCTCGCCAATTAGCAGAACAACACTCTCAGATTCTCCTTTCAGAAGCCACAAAAGCGGTCTTCCTTATTAGACTGGAGAAATCTATTCCATCACCGATGCAGTATCTCCTCCATCTGGGTGTGTTTTTTAATATTCACTTAATTCATGCTCAACCAACCCCTGTCAAGCTTCATGCCATGGAAAGAGTTGTGAGGCTTTTACTTATGTCTCCTTCTTCTACTGCTTGGATGGTTCTCTCTCTTTTGAGGATGTGGGTATCCTTCGAGCCTCTCATTCTTTCGAGATGAGCACGTATGAGTCCCTTCAGTGGTCACTGTGTGATCAATGGATCATGCATTCTGTTCCTTTGGATCATCCTGCCTTATTACTCAGGAGCAACATCGTTGGTTAAAAATGGTGGTTGGATCAGAACAACACTACTATTGGGGTACCCATTCCATCACCTTGTCCCATGATCCATCTGTTCACAGACGCAACTCATTAGGGAAGGGAAGCTTATTTTCGAGGTCAGGAATTCCAGGGTAATTGTATGGAAGACGAGTCTACCCTCCATATCAACGTTCTAAAATTCCTTGCAGTACATGGGGAAATGGTACAAGGTGGTATCTCAGATTTCTCATCAAGGAGGCACACATTCTCGAGACCTTTGTTTTCGTGTCTTGGATCTTCTCTATGGGGCTCATTCCCATCATATCAGTTTTTTGGCATGTTATGTTTCAGGAGGGATGACTTTAATTGCAGATCACTTGTCTTGACCAAACTGGATTTTTCCAAAGGAATGGATGCTACATCACAAGGTGTTTCAGTGGATGTGCTCTCAGTTCGGGTCTCCAACAATTGATGCCTTTGCAACTCATTGGAATTCTCAACTGCAGTAGTTTTGGTCTCTGATACCTCATCCTAAAGCATTGGTAGTAGATGCATTCATTTAGGACTGGACAGGTTTACATCTGTATGCCTCTCCACTGATTTGGCTATTGCCCTGGGTTCTGACTATGGATCCTTCCCCTCCCTGTTGAGTTCTTTTGGTTGCACCATATTGGCCTGCTCAAACGTGGTTTCCGCTTCTTTGGTATCTGCAGGAATGTCCACCTCTACCTCTTCTACATTGGCAGTCTCTGTTGATCAGACATTCTCCACCCAGATGTTTGGAAACTCAATCCTCATGCTTGGAAGTTATGCAGTCCTTTGTCTGACATTAAGGTTTAACATCTAAGGTGTCTCTGTATTTAACTACATCTCTTTGTAGGTGAAACAAGGCTGTTTATCAACAGTAATGGAATACTTATTATCAGTGTCATATTAAAAGGAATTTAAACCCTCTTCATCCTAAAGTATTTACCATATTCAATTTTATGACTTTGGTATTTGAGAGAGGTCTTGCTTCATCTACAGTGGCTTTAGATAAGGCATCCTTATCCATTATTTTTTGGTATTCCACATATCTGAAGGTTTTTGACACCTCAACATTATCGGGTTTATTCAAATCCTCTTGTATTCTTCAACCCAAACAACCCTTTCATTACTGAATTGGGATTTTACAGTTATTTTACATGCATTGTCTCATCCTCCCTTTCAGCCCTTAGCTTCGTGTTCTTTGTTTCACCTTTCTCTTTGCTTGTGGACGTTGTCAGTCAGAGCTGTTTGCAATACATATGCATCGGACTTTTTATCATTCCACGTTTATCCTGCTTCACCCAGATAGATCTTTTCTTCCCAAGACTCTGGCAGCTAGGGAAGGGGAAAGATCCTTCTCACCAATCCATTTGCCAGCCACTCCTCACCTTTATGACATATCTGATCCTGATTGTTTGTTATGTCCTGTTAGGGCCTTCATGTGTTATGTGGCTTGTACTAATTCATTTTGAGGTAGTACAAATCGATTGTTCATTCATGGAATCCTTTTATTTCCCTTGGCTTATCTTCTATTACCCTAACGAGGTGGCTTTGTAAATTGATTCACATGGCTTATAATGGATTATAGTTTCAGGAGAAGAATCTTTTGTATGTCACATCTCACCAGATTCGTCATATTTCTAAGTCATTAGCTGACCGGTTGACTTGCCCCATGAAAGACATTGTGCGGACTTGTATGTGGACTACTCCTAATACTTTCCTATCTCATTACTTGCATGATCTGGCAGTTTTGTCTTCTGAGGGTTTTTGACTACATCTGTTAGATTTTAACCAGGGTGAGTATTTTCCTCAATTATATACTCTTTTATTTCAAGGGTCCTTTTGTTTTTCACTGGCAAGTGTTGCCCAGGCAGGTGTGATTTCTGTTTTCAATTATGTACTAGCAACCACTTTCACTTATTATTATGGACCACCACTGATGGACTATAATGAGTTAAGCTAAAGGGGATTCTGCCCATCCATGCTGATCTTCAGGTTGAATAAATTGGGGTCGGTTTGCTTTTAAAAATGTAAGGAACTTGGTTCATCTACTGAACAATTTCCAGAGCACTGCTCCTCTGGACTCCTCAACACCTATTACCCCCCCCCCCCCCCCCCCCC
>NW_013665669.1:1398000-1399391 GCF_000517525.1 Limulus polyphemus | reverse complement strand
CCTTACCACCCCCAGTTTCCAGTCACTGGGCTGCCAGACAGAGGCTTTTCTTCCAGAGTGTTTAAGAGGGTTCCTTTACTCTTGGAGAAGAGGGCAAAGTTGGGGGGCCCTCCTACTCAAGTCCCTGGATGTTTTTCCCAGATGTCGGTAGGAGTGGCCCCAATCTCTGCAGCAGATTTGACATGAAGCTATCCGGTTGGGGGGGTGCATGGCCCTTCTCTTTGATCAATGGTGGTTTCGTATATTTTTCATGGAAGGAGGTCCATTATCTCCTCATAATTCTGAACGCGAAGTGGTCCCATCCTAGGTCCTTGGTTGAACACAGGTTCAACGTCTTCTCCATAATTCCAGGTGCAAGTGGAGTACTGGAATACTTCTTGTCTACTTGGTTGGGGAGTGAGGATGAATGTTCATAATTCCAGACCATCATTCTGAGCCTGGGATGTTGGCTTTTGGATTTCTTCAGGTGGAGGAGAAAGTTTATCCACTTCAGTGTTGCTTACTTTCTTGTTGTGATTCCAGTGGTGCAAAATCCATCACTCTATGGCTACAGGTTTGGATCCAATCCAATAGCCCTAGCCACCAATGTGGGATATAGGTACCAAGACCCCTTAATTCCAACCTAGAGTTGTGGAACCTCAGCTATCTCATTGGGGCTGGCCTATACCGATGGTTACTCATATTCTATTCCACCTTTGATATAGGAACCAAGTTCCAGGTGAAAAGCATACCTGTTCTGATGTAGTGCGGTTCACCCACTCTTGTACCAACTTTGTCTTGGTATGCTCCTGTTCTATACAGATGTTTTCTGTATGGTTCATGTCTGCACCAACCCCTCCACCTTCTCAATGTGGGATTCAAGCTATAATGTCAGCAGAGGTATGTTTTGGAAGTTAACATTTTCCTATATTGAAAATTTATTTCCAATAATACTTACCTCTGCTGGCACTCTCCCACCCTACCTCCCCACTAAAAGCCGGTGTTAGAGACTGGGAAGTGACTATATTATTTAAATGAGGTGCTTATATACAGTACTAGATAGAAGGCACATTGAAGTTGGTGGGAAATTTTGCAAATTAGAATTTTTCAAGGGCATTTGAGTGGGACATAAAAGACTGGAGCAAGCATTTTCAATGCTTAGATGGGCAAAGAGTGGAGATCGAGAAATAGCTATAGTGTTGGCAGAGGTAAATATTATTGGAAATACATTTTCATTTTAGGAGAATGTTAACTTTCACAAGTTGAAAGGGAGAATAAAACATTTTTTTTTTCATGGTAAATTATGGAAGCTAATTTGCGAAGTATATACACACACACACACACACACACACACACACACACACACACACACACACACACACACACGGATGTATGTAATTATAAGAATGAAG
>NW_013665669.1:1395364-1397982 GCF_000517525.1 Limulus polyphemus | reverse complement strand
TATTTAGTTAGGTAAGTAGTAGTTACTTACTACTAGTAGGTAAGGAAGAATAATTTTACTTTTTATTTGTAGTAATTAGTAGAGTATATTAGTACGTAGTATACACACACACACACACACACACACACACACACACACACACACACACACACACACACACGGATGTATGTAATTATAAGAATGAAGTTTCTTGTACACTTGTACTGTCCAAGAGGGTGAAAAGGATATATTTTTTAAAGATGTTTCAACAACGTATTGTTGTAGAGTATTCACTGTTTGTAGATGTTCTGTGGCTCATGATGTATATGTACTTAAATACTTGCAGAACTAATATAGAGCTATTTTGTTCACAATTATATAAGCACAGACATAGATACATTGAAACAGTTTGAATATATCCTGATGAAAGGTTTATTTGAGAAATATGGTAAGTCTGATCAGATTCTGTTAAATGTTATGGATTCAAAGAAACAATTCAGAATAAATACTTGAACTTTGACTCACCTTTACAAAAAACTGATTTTCATTTTCCAGAAATTTGTATTTGCTTCATTATAAAAGATAATGATACATTTTTCTCAATGTAGTGAGCCATAAATAATTTTATCCTCTCTCACGCTTGCATATGTTTTAAAAGATGGTACAAATATTAATTCTTGTTTTCTTATTTTTTTCATCTTATAGGCTTTTGGACAGACTTTCATATCTGATGATCGTTTTCTTGCAACAGTGGGTTCTGTAGCATCAGTCTTTAATGCTGTTGGTCGGATTTTATGGGGAACTTTGCAGGACAAAACTTCATACAAAGTATGAAATCTGACAGTGAATCTTAAGGTGTTATAATGAATTTTATGTAAAAAATAATTGATTCTGTGTTTGATGTATTAGGCATATTGAACATATTTGTAGACCTGTAGTGTATTTCAGAGTATAGTGGACAAATGGATTACTAAAATAAACAAAGAGCATACATAAGTAATTATATTCACGTTCAGCAATGTATTTCACTGCTGATGCTATAAACTAGAATGATGAATAAATGAAAAATGTTTGAATAACTGATTTATTATTTTCTAGCTCAGCAACAGTAGAAGAACATTTAAAAGTCACTTGCTAATAACATTATGCATTTCTTGTCGTACTTTCCATTATTCAAATTCAGTAGGTCTTTAAGCTTCATATTGCATATTGACACACTTTATATCTTTGTTTATAATAGACATGTATGGTTTTCCTCTGTGGATTTCTTTGTGCACTGATGATGAGCTTCATTGCTACTCCTCAAGGGGAGAAAGCCATGTTTACTGTCTGGGTTTTGTTGATTTTCTTCACTTTTTCTGGATTGTTTGTACTGCTTCCAACAACAACAGCTCAGACTTTTGGTCCTCTGTATGCAGGAACTAACTATGGCCTGATTTTCACAGCTCCTGTAAGTATAATAGTTTGTGGTGCACCTTCACTATGTTCTAATACAATATTTTTTGTGGAAAGTACATTGCTTTCCTTAAAGTTAAATACTTATGTGATAGAAAAAACTTGTATTTGTTTAGACTGTAATACCTATTTTTAAATCTTGTTTTATAAATATTTGTTTGTATATTACCTACATTTTAATAAAAAAAAAATCTTAATTTCAACTGGCTTCCTTCTAGTTAATACTTTGTAATTACGGATGACCATATCTGAACCCTAGGAGTCCCTGATGCTGTTTTTGGCCCATATGTGTATAAGGTACAGTTAAATGTGAAAATACCAAAACTAATATGTATGTAATTTTATTTGTAACTGTTATTTATTATACATTTATCAAATGAGTATAATTAAATAAATGCATATATATATATATTTATAGCCCACATACTATTATATATATAGAAAATGAACCAGCTTTAACAATAACTTAAGTGCTTTTTGTTAGGTATTGGGACTACAGGGATGGCTAAAACACATTTTCGGGTAGATGCAGCCACAGAAATCCTCACCTTATTTTCACCCCTGATTATCATCTGCATTCAGTTTGTTTTTTTCATGCCAGATTTTACTTACTTTTCAGAAGCCATCATCATGAAAAAGACTTCAGTAATAATCACTAAAACATATAAATTTTCATTTAAGTTAGTTATCAAGGTTCTATTCCAGAGAACTTAAATCATGATAAGAATATTGTAATAATTCATCAGTTAACTCTTTCACCTTGGGCTCAGTCCCTGGGACTGACCTCATAACCATTTTGTGCTTGTTATAGTTTTCATGTTATTACTTTTAAATTAGTAAGTGTATCTTAATGAAAGTTGGCAGATTATCAGTAAACATTACAATGCTTTCATATGCAAAATATCAATTTTTTTTGTTATTAAGTCTTAAGGTTTGTAAAGCAATGTTTTTCTCATGCTTTTTTTTCCACATGTTGCATATCTAACAGGCAAAGTAATTTTCATTATAAAATTAAAAATACTTTTATGCATTAGAAAATTTTCAGATTTCACATGCGGAATCTTTATAAAGTCCAGATAGTTATCAAATGTTTGTTAAGCAAAACTTTGTATTTTATCTGTTAAGCTATTTAGTCTAAACATATCTATAAGTCTCATAACATTATACATTTGTATATATCTATC
>NW_013665669.1:1374955-1394674 GCF_000517525.1 Limulus polyphemus | reverse complement strand
AAGTAAAGCAAACAATTATCTCTTCTAGTTAAGATCTTTGTTCATGGTTGCTGCTTGACATAGGTTGGTAAGCCGTTTAAAATTTTGCACATTGAGGATATGAAACAAAATATTTTTTTTATGTTTTATATGTACAGTTGAATAACCGAAAAATCATAAATTAATATACTAGTACTATAGAATTCCATTATAATTTATCAAGCTTAGTAACTGAGCTGTATTTCAGTCTAAAAAAAATATGAAATTTCAAGCAGACTAAATATGCAACCTACCTCCTTGAAATCTTGGTTCAAAAGAAAGAGATGGTGTCCTAAGAATTTAAAATAGCTAAGAAAGCCACTAAGGGGACATTCTGAGCTTTCATTTGGTTATTCATGTGATATATAGGTTAAGTGTATATAAGGGAGCATTTCTAAAAATGGAAAGAGGTGGGTGGGGTACCACTGTGTTTGATTTATTACATGAGCAATATTTTAGCAAAAAGAAAAGATAAGAGGCTCTTATTTTATATTCTAGCTTGTCAATATTGGTAATTTTAGTTTCTAATTTGTACCTGTCTGGAAAGGGTTAGTTGAGTACTCTTTCAGTTAATAATGGTTTTTGGCCTACATGATCACCATTTTTTGCCTCATGAAACTTATTTAAAAACTATTTATTTTCAGAATTGTTATTGGGAAAAAAAAATTAAAGCTGAGTTTAAGTAATGATTGACTTTGTTTTTTTTTAACAGGCTCTTTCATCTTTAATAGGAGCTTTTATTATAGAGAAAGTACAGAACAGTCTTGGTTGGTTTGGGGCTTTTTGTGTTATAGGAGGAATGAGCTTAACAGGTATAAAGAAACCATATTTTATCCACCTAATGCTGCTAGTATTGTTTTACATTAGATTTCTATGCAAATTATTACGTGCTGTGAAAAATGTGAAATTCAGAATAATAGACTTGTGACTTTATCAAAATAAGAATGTTGAACTGATTATGTAATTATTTGAAATTTAGTTTCTCATTATAGAAATACTGTTTATGTGAATAATTTTAATTTTACCATTGTTTGAAATGTGATTGAAGTATAGAACTTATCAATTATAATTTTTATAGTTTGGGTTGAATGAGCTATTTTATGTTTATTTGTTGAATCAGAATAATTCTTAATCTCAAAAGCCTAAATAAAATTAAAATAAATTTAATAATGTCATCTCATTATAATTGTCAACTCAATTTCTGTACTGTAAAATTATATATTTCAGCTCTTGTCATCACTCTATTCTTCCCTCAAGATCCAGAAGTTGTTCGTCATCGCCATCACCAATAAGCAAGTGATAAGAAATTTTCTAAGCATTGAAAAAAAATGGATTAATACAAACACCAGTTTGGTTTTTTGTTGTAATATGAAATTATGGTGTCATTAATTATTGTGTAAAAAATATAATGATATGAAAATAGACATATATATATATATATATATCATAGTGTATTATTGTGCTTACAATGTGTATTTTCAGTGTTATCGCAAATGTTATGCTACAGTATTTTGATGATGGTACATAGATATTTTAAAATGATGTTTAATCAAATTGCATTATAAAAAATCTGTCAGTATTGACTATAAATTACCTGGTTTTTTCGAACTGTAGTGGAGACAAGTTTATCAGCTATTTTCATGGATTTTAGAATGATAATATCTTAGGTGTGTTCTTATCAACCACTGTATAAATAACTTGGGTATAATATACTGCAGTTTGACAACTTTTCTAATCAGTTGATCATTCAAGTCACAATGTATTTTTAATATGGTTAAAAAATGAGTTTTCCAAAACACACATGCCTCCGCTGCCACTTAGCTCTTACTTGACTGCCAGGGTTTCAATCTTTGCTCATCTAAGCATTGATCTGATTTTTTTTTCTCTCTTGCTCCAGTCTGTTATACCCCACCCAATTGCCCTTGGCGATATACTCTCCACCTACATCAGTGCACCCTCTATCTTAATACTGTATATAATATGATTAATTTAATAGCACATCACCTGTCTCGGCCCAGTCAAATTTTCCTGACCATCGCAAGGTTTTCTGGTGGATTTGCTCTCAGATCAGGATTCTCATTATTGGTGCATTTGCCACTTATTGAAACTCTCAACTACAGCCATTTTTGGTCCCCAGCATTCAGTCAAGATTGGGTGGGATTGCACTTCTCTGCCTTTTCCCCCAATTCATTGGTTACCCAGAGTTTTGGCTATGATTCAATCCTCTACTTGAGAGCTATTGGTAGCCCCAGATTGGCCTGCCCAACCGTGGTTTCATCTTCTACGGTATCTTCAAGAGGGTCCACCTCTGCCTCTTCCTCTTTGGCTATCTCTGAGGCAACCAACCTCAATCCAACATTTTACACCCAAACTTTCCTAAGCTCAAACTTTATGTCTGGAAGTTATGCAGTTCTTCACACAGCATTGGGGTTTAAATTCTAAAGTTGCCTTGTATGTGTCTCAATCTATCCGTAAACCCACAATGGCCATTTATCAGCTGAAATGGCACACTTGTAGCCAATGGTGTCTCACGAGGAAATTGAACCCACATCACCGAAACGTGCCCACCATTTCTCATTTTTTTCACTTTGGTCTAGCTTCATTTACTGTTGCTTTTCATAAGGCAGCTTTATCGACTACTTTTCGTTATTCTAACATTGGAAAGTTTTTGACTCCCCATTGCTATCTGGCCTTCTCCAATCATTTAGAGTCCTTCATTCCAAACAGCCTTTTCAATTACCCAACTTGGATATCAGGGTGGTATTACATGTTCTGTCTCCACATCCATTTGAACCTTTAACCTCATGTACTACGTATCACCTTTCACTTAAAGGGTATTTTTTGTTGCTGCTGGCATGTGGACATTGTAAGTCAGAGTTGTTTGCACTACATGTGCACAGTACTCTTTATCACTTCACTTCTCTCCTGCTATACCCTGATAGGTTCTTTCTTCCTAAGACTCTGGCAGCCAGGGATGGGGATAAATCCTTCTTACCAATTCTTTTGCCAGCTATTTCTCCCCTTTATGTCTGATCAGACACAGATAGTTTGTTATGTCCTGTAGAGCGATAACTCATTTCGAGGTGATGGAACTCTACTATGTCTTTATTAGGATCCTTCAGTTTCCTGAGATTTATTCCCAATTACTTTGATGAGGTGGCTTCACAAACTGATCCATATTGCTTATTCTGGGCTTTCTTTACAGGCAAGGAAACTTCTTAGAGTTGCATTTCATCAGATTCAGCACATTTCTATGTCTTTTGCTTCCCATTTCAATTTCCCACTGGAGGACATTGTACATGCTGATATGTGGCCTTCTCCCAATACTTTTCTCTCACACTCTTTACACAATCTGGCAGTTTCTTCTTCTGAGGATTTTCGACTACCCCCGTGGCCATTTTGACAACATCTGCTAGATTCTAAAGAGGAGTGAGTATTTTTTGTCCTCCTCTTATCTCTTTACTTTCCAAGGTCTCTTACCTCTTTTTTTCACTGAATCCTGCTCTGTGGCAAGCGTTGCCCAGACAGGTGTGCTTTTATCAATCCAATTCCACACTAACAATAAATTTACTATTCTTACTACTGGTTGCAACAGGCTTTGTTGAAATGAGGTGTTCCATAAGACCATCTAGGAGCTCATCAGATGGCATTACCATATTATGCTGGACTGCCACTGATGGACTATCATGAGTAAAGCTAAATGGGATCTTGCCCACCCCTGCCAATCATTGGATTGGCTAAGTCGGAGTTGGTTTACCTGTTGCACTGTTCCTCAGTACTCCCCGATGTGCACTCCCCCCCCCCCCCTCCCAGATTCTACTAGTAGAGCTAGGGAGTCCTTACCACACCCAGTTTCCCCAGTCACTGGGGTGTGGACAGAGGCTTTTCCTCCAGAATGTTTGAGTGTTTTCTCCATTTTTGGAGAAGAGGACTAAGTTGGGGGCCCTCCTACCCGGGTCCCTGGATGTTTTTTCCAGATATTTGTAGGAGTGACACCAGCCTCCGTGAGAGCCTACTTGTAATACTGGTTCAGATTTTATGCTAAGTTATCCAGTTGGGGTGTGTATGGCCCTTCCTTTTGTTCAATATCAGTTTAGTATATTGTTGATGGAAGGAGGTCCACTATCTCCTTGTAATTCCGAACACAAAGTGGTCCCATCCTGGGTTCTTTGTTGAGCACAGTGTTCCACGTCCTTCTCCATAATTCCGGGGTCAAGTAGAATGCTCCTTGTTCACTCGGTTGTGGATTGAGGATAAATGTTCATAATTCCAGACTAAATTAGCTCTGTTCCTTTGGTTGAATAAGGCATACATGATCCCATCATTACGAGCCTGGGATGTTACCTTTTGGACTTCTTCAGGTGGAGGAGAGTTTGTCCACTTCGGTGTTGCTTACTTTTTTGTTGTAATTTCTGTGGTTCAAAATCCATCACTCTATGGCTACAGGTTGGGATCCAATCAAAAGTATATCTATAAATAATTTTGCGGTCCAATTACCCTAGCCACCAACATGGGATATAGGGACCAAGACCCCTTAATTCCAACCCAGAGTTGTGGAACCTTGGCTATCTGGTTAAAGCTGTCCTATAATGATGATTACTCATACTGTTCCACTCTTGATACAGGAACTTAGTTTTTCTGGGTAAAGAGCATACCTGTTCTGATGTAGTGCGGTTCATCCACTCTTGTACCAACTTTGTCTTGGTATGCTCCTGTTCTATACAGATGTTTTCTGTATGGTTCATCTCTGCACCAACCCCTCCACCTTCTCAATGTGGGATTCAAGCTATAATGTCAGCAGAGGTATGTTTTGGAAGATAACATTTTCCTATATTGAAAATTTATTTCCAATAATACTTACCTCTGCTGGCACTCTCCCACCCTACCTCCCCACTAAAAGCCGGTGTTAGAGACTGGGAAGTGATTATATTATTTAAATGAGGTGCTTATATACAGTACTAGATAGAAGGCACATTGAAGTTGGTGGGAAATTTTGCAAATTAGAATTTTCCAGGGGCATTTGAGTGGGACATAAAAGACTGGAGCAAGCATTTTCAATGCTTAGATGGGCAAAGAGTGGAAACCGTGGAGATCGAGAAATAGCTATAGTGTCAGCAGAGGCAAGTATTATTGGAAATACATTTTTAATTTAGGAAAATGTTAACTTATGAAACTGAAATTATTATGCACAAATTATGAATACATAGTACAGAGTTGTAAAATATGTATTGTACATTTATGTTTATTTAATATGTTTACACGTATTCCATGTTGACTAACCTCTGTGCTGTTAAAAGGGGCCAGTAATGATTAGGAATAAGTGAAACGACTAGGAACCCCAGAAAGTATTGTGAAGAGGTTTTATTCACTCAGCATTTCAGCTTTATTCTTAACAAGGAGATTAACATTGTATAATGAACTTTATCACAAGTTTCTAATTTGAGAGATGGAGGGTTCATTAGAAAAAGTAAAGCTATTAATAAAGCAGTAAAACTAAAATATTGAGCAAATAACATCTTACAACCTTGTATGGTTCACGGTTATTTCATTTAGTATAATTATGTGCACTTTATTCTAGTCAGAATTATTTAAATTTTATTTTTCTAAAAGTATTAAAGAACTCTCTTATGAGAAGTTGTAACAGAGTGTAGTTCTTCACCACTTTAAATATAAAAATGGTACTTTTTTTTCCATTACCTTCAGTTTCATTTCTAAGTAACAAAAATTACATTTTTTGTTCATCCTGTGGTTCAGTAAACTATTCTTCTTTAAGACTTTTTCTTTATTGCTTATTTTGCTATTTTAAAGTAAGCTAATGCTTATGTCCATCTCCATATTAATAGTTTGTATTGTTATTTTATACTACTTTGTATTTTAGTAAGAAGTGGTTAGCTTATCTGTCTAATACAACATATTTCCCTTAAATATGTAAGTTTGCATTTCGTTACTGAAACATTTCTTCTTTCTCTTTGTTCCTACAATTTTATCTGCATTACCTCTTTCTGGAGGGGTACCAAGTGGTCATTATTATTTTATTTTTATAGAACATTATTGCTAATTTAATATAATAAGCAGTTGAATTTTCCATATGAAACTACCCCATAACTGAAAAATCAAGCCAGTTTTCAATAAATTGAGTTTAAGTCAAACAGTTTTCAAACTAGAGATTTTTGTTTTTTTTGAACATAAAATTCTAACTTCTCTGGAATATTTTCTCAGAATTCAATGTGCTTTTTATTTTTTATTATGAGTGTTTTATTCTATAAGAAATGATAAATTTTTCATGATGAAATTATTTCAGGTTGAAACTATTGAAATGATTCTTTTTTTAATCAAATTTAATAGCAGAATGTGCTTTATGTAAGGTTGTGAAAATATAAAGTTTTAGAACTCAGAAATGTTTCATCGAGAAGCGTACACGTAAGAAATAATGTTCTAAACGTACCTTGCTAAAGACACCGATATTCTCATAAACCCTCTCCAGTTTTACAGTGATGCAGTTTGTTGTGTACACCTTATTATTTCACTATGTATCTAGGTTATCATTATTTAATATAATAACCAGAAAATATACACCATTTAATCTTCCAAATAAAAGTTTACTACACCTATTTGTAGGTTTACAGCTACCTAGCTGTGAAAGGCTGCAAAAGAAGGCTTGTAGCTTGTGAAAAATAAGTGTTTGTTTAAGTAAAGAGTAAAGTAATTTCCACATATTATGAGTTTGAAAATTAGAACTGAATATCATGTCCAGGTTTGTTTTTGATGCTAGTAGATTTTTGTTCCATCATGTGTATAATTAATGTAGTTTGGATAGAAAGAAAATGAAGTACTTGCTCTTAAGTGCAATAGTTTATATTGAATTGATATATAGGTTGTGATTCTGTTTTGTTAATCTCTTGTGAAATCTACTGCATTTTAAACACTTTTAGTAAGAATGTATATACATACATAATATATATTGTGTAATTTTTACAGTCCAATGATCATACATCTAAAAATAACTACATAAGCTAGAAACGTAGAAACAGAACAACATAAAAAGAAGGAATAATTAGTAGCGTATTAAAAATTTAAATTGAAGCCCATCTTCTGTGAGAAATTTAGATAATACCATAAAGTTTTTGTTGCTAACTATAATTTCTCTGCATAGGTAATCTGACAAAACTTTCTTCATGAAATTTTTTGTTCATGTGTTGGTTGGTTTGAATTAAATAGAATAACTATAAATCTTTTTTAGGAATAGCCTTTATTATGAAATATTTATTATATATTTTTCTCAATTGGTAACCCTCAATTTATTCACAGTATTTACCTCAACTATTTGTTTACAGTCTTTCAATTATGTTTATTAAAAGACTAATTTGTGAAACTCGTAAGATTTCTTAGATTTGAATATTGAAGACAGAACTTAGCATTAAGTTTACCCACTTACAATACTTAAGTTCAGGGTTTGATTCCCTATGGTGGACAGAGTATGGATAACTTTGTGTTAAAACAACAACAGAATACAGCTGTCACTGACCTTCCAATTTCTGTAATAAGTTAAACTTCTTTGTTCAAAGAAAGTGTTCTGTTTACAAGTATAGTTGTTAACTTGTGTGAATACTGAAAAGGTGCTGTTAAGCCCCTAGATTTCTTTGTAATGTGTAACACTTGAGTATGTTATTGATAGTTTCCAAGTTTAAGAACACTATCTTTTTCTTATTATAATTACCTCAGCATATCTGTTTTTTACTCAAAAACTACCCCTCCCCCAAAAAATCCATTTAATTTCAAATTAGAACTTTGATCAACATATATTTAGTTAAAATAATTTTACAGTGTTTCTGGACTTGAGCATAAAGGATGGACTTCTAAAACGAAATAATTGGCATATCTGTTACCTGTATGTAATTAAGTTTTGTAGATTAGGCTTTAATTGTTTCAATATCTAAACGTCAAAAAGTGTAACAATATTTGTAACAAGAGTATTCAGAACTACTGAAGAAGGATCATGTGACATTTTGCACTTTTTACAGGGTTGTGCCAGTTCTAACTTTGTTCCAAGTTCAGAACGTAATCTTGGGCATACTAGTAAATAATTTGTTTAACGTACTGTGATTCAAGGATGACTAAATCCACATTATATACATATTAATTGCCGATATAATGTATTCCACAAAATATTCAATAAATAATGCATTATATAATTTGTTTCTGACAAGTTATTTTGTGAACATGCTAGTTTATCTTTCGAGATCAAAATAGCTCTTTAGTGCATTTTGAAATTTAAACTGTTAGACCGACTCAAAAATACCGTTTTTTCAAAATATGTCATAAAACTCGGTAGTTTTTCAGAATAATTCTCTTGGTTCCAACACCTTTAAGTCAAAATTGAAAGAGTTCTCGTTAGACAGTATATTATCATATTCAAAAATGGCCTTAAGTACATGTTTAAGTTGGTTTTTCTCCGTTCCGACTTTATGCCCCAAGTGTCTAGTAACATTTTCCTTTACATGGCGTTCACATGACACAGAAAACATTATCTGGTAGCTTTGATAAATGATTTTCCAACCTAACTCCTCATCAGCTATATCAGTATTTTACTTTGAAGATGGTACAATAAGCCGCTGGTAAGTACGAGCGCAAATAGGCAAAGCTCGTGTACACTAACGGCGTTATGTAGCATGTCCTAAGGTTGAATATTCTGTCCGCGTCAATTATACTGGGGGTGCTCAACATTCAAAGAACATTTTGAATGAGCATTGCAGGTAATCTTGAGTATACACAATAATTGATAGAGGTTTCCTTTTCTTCTGTATTATCTACAAACAAGATGGACACAGTGGATAAACATAACTGAATAGAAAATGTTCTTGTCTATATACGACAATGTTATGTAAATAACATCTGCGTAAAACATAATGTATAGATTCCGAAGCAGGGGATTCTATTGCGGACAATTTTTTCGTCGTTCATAATCTTTTTCGTGTTATGTCTATTTAGAAACTACAAAAATATTCTTATACGAGAAAACATGATATAAGACTATTAAGTGAGTATGGTTTGGTTTGAATTTCGCACAAAGCTACACGGGAGTTATTTGTGCTAGCCGTCCCTAAGTTAGCAGTGATGGACTAGAGGGGCGAAGCAGCTAGTCAACACCACCCACGCTTGGGCTACTCTTTTACCAACGAATAATGGGATTAACCATAATATTATAACGCTTCCACAGCTGAAAGGGTGAGCATGTTTGCTGTCGAGCGCCCTAACAACCAGGCCAATCTAGGCCTTTACATATTAATGTTTCTTTAGCAAAGTATGTTGAGAAAAACACATTAAATCTTTCCTTACAAAAATATTTCCAATAATAGCATTCTCAATACAGTTAATTACAAAGTCGCAATCAAAGTCACTTTTACAACTCAAAATGCTAACACATAATTAACATTCTATCATTTAGCACATATGGCAGCAATAATAGTTCTCAAGGTTATAACAAATTGGTACAAACTTTATCTACTTGTCTCTAGAGCCCATAAACAAAATGATGCAACGAATTTGGGGTGAGCAATGTGTGCTCCCCCCCCACCCCCCCCACACACACACAGGGCAACCACCTCAAGGGACGTCAAAAATGACATTGCAATTAGTGGTTCTTGTCAGTTTTGCCCCCCAGTGGCACAGCGGTATATCTGCGGACTTACAACGCCAGAATTCGGGTTTCGTTACCCGTGGTGGGCAGAGCACAGATAGCCCATTGTGTAGCTTTGTGCTCAATTACAAACAAACAAACTTGTCAGTTTTACAGGAGTAGGGGCGCCGAATACAAAATTCGTAGTGGCCACAACTTTATTTAGGACTGGCTCTGTCTAACATCACCGGAAGACTTTTTCTGCCAGCTGTGCTCCAAGTAGTTTACTTGCCATATTAACAATAACAAATAGGGCTTGCCTCATCAATAGAGTTGTCACCAATGTCACGTGCACCAATACAAACAATTAGGTGTAGTATGAGTAATATAACGACTAATGTTTATTGTTTAACACGTGCAATTCACGTACCCTCGCAGTATTGTAGATATACTATCATGATGCTAAGTGGTCGTTTTACAGTTTTTAATACATATGAAAGGAACTGATCCACTTAACAAAAACGCGTACAAATGTCGCTGCTAGTAAATAGTTTTATGGACTATTCTTCTTGAACTTTGACATATAATGCCTCTAATTATGATACAATCACTTTCTAAATTACTCCACCGCTAAGAGGGTTTGGTTTGACTAGTTCGTGAAGTGGTCGGGACTTCAAAAAATCGAAATCGGTAATTAATATGTCGACTGCAGTCTCACTATAATTACCAATATCTATGTTTATTTAGAAGGGTTACATGTTCACACTTTTGAGAAGCATTACCATGATAATCAAATTTTAAAAAACAGTGAAAGCGATATTCTAAATTTGACGGTGGAAAAATTTTATTTTGTTTCATTAGTTGACTCGCGATCTGAGGGTCGCGGGTTCTAATCCCCACCCTACCAAACACGCTTGCCCTTTCAGCCGTGGAGGCGTCATAATGTTACAGTCAACCCCACTATTCGTTGGTAAAAGAGTACCCCAAGAGTTTTTGGTAGGTGGTGATGACCAGCTACCTTCCCTCAAGTATTTCACTGCTAAATTAGGGACGGCTTGCGCAGATAGCCCCCGTGTAACTTTGCGCGAAATTCAAACCAAACCAAACTTCATTCATTAGAAAGAGTAAGCAGCTATAGAAACACTAGGTATGACTTTGACAAGAAGTAATCCTTGCACGTCCCACATATCATTTGCTTTGAGCTGTATGAATTTTTTTAAACTATAAAAAGCTCTAAGAAGAAACTTCCACTTTCTCTCAGTTCACACTGGTGTCCAATATGACGGTTGCCATCTGCCATTCCCTTATTATTAGCTACAGTTTCAGATATTTCATAATGTATTTTATTCCCTCTATATCTTATTCTATTCTACGCCTTCTTCGATTTGAAGAATTGACATTGGCAGCATGTTGTGTATGTGTGGACATTTTAAACTTAAATTATTACACATACATATGTAGTCGACGAATGTTAAAATGAACATGGGTCACTTCAGAGCTACATACGGATTTATGCTAATGATCAAGTATTAACTATAGCATGGTATGACGCCAGTAATATACAATAACTATATAGTATAAATTTGTTTGTTTGTTTTTGAATTTCGCGCAAAGCTACACGAGGGCTATCTGCGCTAGCCGTCCCTAATTTAGCAGTGTAAGACTAGAGGGAAGGCAGCTAGATATCACCACCCACCGCCAACTCTTGGGCTACTCGTTTACCAACGAATAGTGGGATTGACCGTCACATTATAACGCCCCCATGGCTGAAAGGGCGAGCATGTTTGGTGGGATTGACCGTCACATTATAACGCCCCCACGGCTGAAAGGGCGAGCATGTTTGGTGGGACGGTATAGTATAAATCAGAAAGTTATTTATTCTTCTTTCTCGGCTAAGAAAATTCTCTAAAGATAACCACGATAGAAAAGTTTTTCAGGGTTATAGTAGATTTATAGGAGAGCCTTCAAGCATATGTAATGTATAATTGTATCTGATTTACTTACACAAGAAGAAAAAAGCTATCATTTAATTGTTTAATTTAAGAAAGTTCTAACGGTTGAATTTTTAAAAATGAGTTATATTGTGAAATACAAAACTACTAATAAACTTAAAAGATTGTTTTAAACTATTTCAATAGTTTTGTTTTGTAACAAAAGGAGTTGACCATAGCTTTTCCACCATGCTACTCAGCAAGGGCGCTCGCAGAAAAAAAAATAGGGGGCAAAGAAACTCAAGTTTGAAAAAATTATGAAATCGAAATAGTTTTCTTCTGCTATGGAAGACTGGAAGTCGCCATTTTTCTGGCAAGGGCTGAATAGATATAAAATTACGATTCGATTAAAATATCTTCTAAATTACTGTATCAACGAGAAATAGAAATAATTTAGATACTAATCAAACTGTTGTTAATACCTCTGTAATTACAAATACCTTATGGTTTTCCAATAACATAGAAGAAAAATGTTACATATCTAGTCATTTTTTTTCTTTTTGAAAATCGGGGGGGGGGGCAAGTGACCACCCCTGCCTCCCTTCCTGCGGGCGCCCATGCTACTCAGTATTTTAAACGTTACTGCTGGCCAGTTAGCGTGCTAGGTTTCGTATCCAAGAGTCCGATTTTCGAACCTGCGATATGCCTTTGAACACATTGTGTATTTACAGCCATGGCTATAAAAGTGCTGTCGCTTCACTTTTTGGTTAAGAGTGGACGCATGATGACTGGGTGGGTGCTGAATTTAATAAAAGAAAAGAGAAGATATACTTTACTTGAAAATGAACAAAAACTATGAGCGTATATACTGTATGACATAAACATTGGAACAAAGGCGAGGCTTCAAGAGTCAGAAACGAACCTGTTTGAAAACATAAAAAACAGCATTTACATTACATAAGTTGATATATAAGAATCCAAAAGTATCTCTTATCAATGTAACTGTCATACAGTAGTCCCATATACACAAGGTTAAACAGGACACCATACAACTATCCAGGAAACTACATAGTTTACAATACAGGATCATCGTACTGAAAGAAGCACCTATAGGTCTGAAATTGAACATGACCTCGACATGATTTAGGAAGAAAATGAACAAAATCGTAAATATGAAACATATACTACAGAAGAATGAGATACGTGGTATTTATTTACCACATTGTTGATCAAAGTTAATTTTTCTCTCTATTATTGAAGCAATATCAATATTTTGTTTCTTTATAATTGTCTTAGGGGTACCCTATGATCGATACTGAATTGACAGTGTATGGAAACAAATAAATTTGGACAATAATTATCAAAATGATCAACTTAGCGTTTTTAAAATTACGTGAAAAGAAAGGCACTTAAATAGTTTTTGATATCCAACTTTTATTCCTTGAAGTCGTTTAAATAAAATACATTTTTACAACTATTCAAGAAATGTCAGATTAGCTCCGAAATTTCTTGGACATTTGTAACTCTGAACTATATTTAGAAACAAAAGGTTTGGAAAAAGTCTTTAAGACTTAATGATTATACCCTTGATATAGTTGTTTTGTTAGTGTTATGTCACTGACTTTGGTCAAATGAATGACACTTAAAAATTAACAAGTTTGATTTATACAGAACATATACCAATACGGTGTCACTTCTGTGTCAGGTACAGTTGCTATCTGCAGTGAAATTAATCCAACATTTTTCAGCGGTCTTTAAGGGCTGGTGAATATCAAACTGTCAAAAACAGTATTCGAACTATAAATTGCCAAACATCGAAAATTCATTAAGAAATGTTGAAGTTATTGATTGTTGTGTCACAATGTTAAATTTATTACAAAAAATACTGATATTTTGTTTTCTAAAGAGTTTAGTGGTCAACAGATGGCGCGATGAGATTGTACGAAATTTTAAGTGGAAGTATGAAGAAAGTTAATCATTCTTTGTGAAAACGATTTGTACGTACTTCTACAGTTGCGTGTCATTGATGGTGCGATATGTTTAGAATTTACATGATAGGTTCGTGTCAAATTGCTGAGCATTCGACAATGAAGCATTGCCACGATAGACTTATAGCTGAATGACTATGTAACAGTTTTCAGAAGGAAAGATATTGTATAGAAATATTTGCTAAACGATGCAAAAATCCGAAAAGAATAGCCTTCAATATTTTCCATGAAGGTAAAAAAATAATAATAATCATATATCAGGATGTATATCACGCCTGCAGTTCATAAGTTTATAACTATACCTCAGAGGGCCTGGCATGACCAGGTGGTTAGGGCGATCGACTCGCAATCTACAGGTCGCGGGTTCGAATCTCCGTCCCACTAAACATGCTCGCCTTTTTAACCGTTATAATGTGACGGCCAAGCCCACTATTCATTGATAAAAGGAGTAGCCCAAGAACTGGCGGTAAGAGGTGATGATTAGATGTTTTCCCTTTAGTCTTTCACTGCTAAATCAGAGACGGCTAGCGCAGATAGCTCTCGTGTAA
This sequence comes from Limulus polyphemus, assembly GCF_000517525.1. NCBI lineage: Eukaryota > Metazoa > Arthropoda > Merostomata > Xiphosura > Limulidae > Limulus > Limulus polyphemus. Next base: position 1,380,573 of record NW_013665669.1, on the reverse strand, counting down.
CTTTGCGCGAAATTCAAAACAAACCAAAAAAAAACAAACATATTTCAGAATTGATGGTTGTTTAATGAAATGACCAAGACTCTGGAATCACAAAAATTACATCCGACCACATATCTGTGTAATCCCCCGAATCAGATCCAATGGCTATTTGGTCTACTTAAACATGGTTTTTGGGAGCAGACAACCATGTGCAGTTAAGGGTCTGTAGAAAGTTTATCAAGACGTGTGTTCGAAGATTGACCTAGCCATCATTAACTGAAGTTTGTTAACTGGAAATTACGAGATCGATTAATATTACACCATTATGATTATCAGACTGATTGCGGTATGTGGAATATTTTTCTTATAAAGTGTGATTAATTCTCAATATAAAGTTGTTATCAAAAGTTTGTCGGTTTATGTATCGTAGCAATTACCAAATTAAATGTAGTTCTAGTGCACAGTATTTTTTGTTTGTTTCGCAGATTCGTTGAAAGATATTCAAAGGCTATCTGTCCTAGCCTTCTCTAATTTTGATCTGATAGACTACAGAGAAAGTACCTCCCGCCAATTCTTCGGCCACACTATGTACGTAGTGGGATTTGACCGTCGCTCTTATAACACACTATTGCTCAAAAACGTGAAACGCGATTCTGTGGCAATATAATACGAATCGTGGACACTCGGATTTACAGTCCAACATGCTAACAATCAGTCCACGCACGGACTATGTTGTTTGTGGTTTATAAACGTATCAGATAAATATACGGACTATGTTGTTTGTGGTTTATAAACGTATCATATAAATATACGTTCCAGAAAATACAAATTGTTCTGATTTAGTTCTCAATTTAAGTTACCATTGCAACTCTATTGTAGGATTACTAGTTGTGTAGCTTTAGTTAGGTAGACATTAGAGAGTTGTATTGATTTTACAAAAGAATAGATAACACCAGCGTCTAACTGACGGAAAGGTCTTTAAAAGCAAAAACAAGAACAAAAAACATTACAATTACAATAGAAAATTTACCTAATACATTGTAAATTTACTTTTTGTGACTCAGTAGACTAGTATAATCGTTAAATAATACTAAATTTACCAAACTAACTTACGAAAATAATCTACAAAAAACAAACAAACAGCTTCCACACATGGTCTAGTTAAAGAATTAACAGGCGGAAATGAGGAACATGTTTATCTACGCGTATCTGATTTTATTAATCATATACGTATTTACACCTACAATATCCCCACAGTGGCACAGCGGTATGTCTCCGGACTTACAAAGCTAGAAATCGGGTTTCGGTACTCGTGGTGGGCAGAGCACAGATAGCCCATTGTGTAGCTTTGTGCTTAATTACAAACAAATACCTATAATAATATATTTAGAATTGATAGCACAGCTTTTTCAAGCTTTTAATTTAATTTAAATTTTGTGCAAATACAGTTCTTCATTTTGATAATGATTATTTAAAAAAAAACCTTCACTATTAAATTTGTATTGTGCTAACAAACTTCATCAAAACGTGAACACGGTAAGATTGTAATTTTCTGTTCTTTATTGAAGTTTAAGTTGAGTGTTTATCTTCTAAGGTTGTGAATATTTGCCATTACATATTATTTATTTTAATACAAATTACTTAATGGTTATGTATACAAATTATTAATTACTAATAATAATATTTCAGATATGCTGTGGTACGTGGAAAGGAACCTGGTGTTAAATAACAAAGATATAAAAATAAAATTCACTGGAATTAGCTCACAATGTATGATTTTATCAAACGAATAAACTTATGTGTTCCAACTACAGAATGTGAAGGAGAAACGCTGAGAACAGTATAGTTAGGGGCTAAAAGCTTCTAATTTCGGACTTGTAGAACTTCTTATTTGATGAGTTAATGAGCAGGGTTGCTATGCAACTATACTCATTATTAGGGATGTACGGGTAGTAAAATTTGGCCGAATACTGGGTCCGGGTACCCGGTCACTAAACTTCGGCCGGAGCCGGGTGTCAACCTGGACCGGGTTCTCCCCTTGCCCCCCAAAAAAAAAACATACATAAAAATTAAAAACAAAACTGATGTTTATTACATTTCAACGAATAATCACCAACAGAACATTCATGTTTTACGTTCAACTTTCAATGCCTAGCCCCAACTTCTCAAAACTCCCACCTTCCCCAGAAATCCACTTCTCAAGCCATCCCTGTTATTAATCCCTATTGTTCTCTGAATCCCCGACTTTCAGCGGGCGGTCAGTTTTTGTTGCCCGGAACTCGTTTTTTCATAACTAAACCAATTATTGACTGTAACTTTCAGTACCGCGTTAGTTGCCACAAAGATCAGAGCTTAGATGACTAACTTCGACACTCGGCCGGGGCCAAATATCTGGCTTGGTACCCGTGCATCCTTACTCATTATGGGTATAGAATGTCTAGAAGGACAGAGAAGTTTTAAGTTTGGATTCTGTCTACTAATATATCTAATTAATTGTACTTGACACAAGACATAAGTATTAGGGCTAATAATGATTGGAGACGGCTTGAATGAGTAATGAAGAAAAACTTATATTAAAGTTTTTCTTCATTACCCATTCAAGCCGTCTCCAACCATTATTAGTCTCAAAGTGGGTTCCTCGTCATCGAATAAGTATTAGGGGTTCTATATTTTTAACACTATATTTCTTGGTCTGTGCAATTTCGATTGCCGACGCCGAATTTCGCTCGATATAAAACATATCAGGCCAGATAGGATACAATAAACACAGTAATAGTTGGAAAACTATTTATAAGCCATTTCTTACAACAACAATTGTTAGGGTGTCAATGCATTTCCTAAGCTGGTAAAGCATGATTGCAATTAATTATAATTGCCATAAGACATTAATGCTAGGCCTATTATATGTTTTAACATTACATTATTAATTCAATCCCTTAGGCCTTAGGGTTTTCTAAACAAGAAGAAGAATGTATAATAGTATTTCAACCACACTATGTATGTCATATCTATTGCCGACGACGTGTTTCTCTCTAATTGGCTGAGAGATTTGTATTGAAGGGGAAAGTTTGCAATCTTAATCCACGTGAGCGCCCCACTCTGCTGAGGTAAGAACTTCCGGTTAAAGTCTATTAAGTTTAATATTTCATAATCCAAAGTCTTGGAATATAACAATAAGCTGGAGCTTTTCAAGTGAGTGCAAATCTTTATTAAATGTAAAATGACAAATATTTGGATACCATGATATGCTTAATCTACATTTCTAGTCAAAAACTGGCTGCTATTTGGAATACATTCCCAACCTTCTTAGATTTATAAGTGGTATTTGCGAAGTTGGGGCTAAAATTAAAGAAATATTTTTTATTCATAAACATACACTTGGTAATGAATATGCATGGTTATTACTTACAAACCTTCTAATAACATTTATTATTGTGTAAAAAATCATTAGTAGTTTCAGAAAAATGAAAGCAATAAAAATAGAGTATTATCAAAATTATCCACAAAATAAAATATCCAGCAAAAGAAAGTTTCTTCATAAAAGTGGTCTTAACTTGAAAATTAAAAATTCAGATACACAAATGAAGGAAATACAAATATAAATTGATCACAAAGTTTTGTAAGTTACAGCAGTACGCGTCTAGAAATTTGAAATCACAGTAATAAATAAAATTTTTTAATAGAGAATAATATGTCTTTATGCTTATATTACAATAAAAATACCAGTATATAAAAAGAGGCTGACAACTAGGTTTACCCAAATAACTGGTGAATCAAGAGCTTGGAGAAAGATATGATATTATAGACCGTATTCAAATTATAATTCGCCTTTATTTCAACTGTAAAGATTAGTCTTTTACACTCTGGTGTAGTAAAGTAAATTTTATTTTCATTTTTTTGGGTTGTATTTACAGTTTTTGGTTTTTCATATCTAAGAAGTTTCTTATTAACTTGGATAAAAAAAATTGTGTAAGAGTACTATTTTTTTCTCGAATCATAAGGTATATGCTAATGCAAAAAATATTCACTCATACTGTAAATTAGTATGGTAAAGTTAAACCATTATGTATATATAACTGAGCTGTGGTACTCTCAGCTTATCCATTTAAAATTTCATCTCATTAAATGAAAAAGTGTTCTCGCACAAAATAGTTTTGTTACCAGTTGCATGGGTTGTTTTTATCATCTATAATTGTTAATACAGACAGGCATTTTATTCAAAATTAATGAAACTAACTTGATAATTATCTATAGTTGCCAAAACACAATCATATTGTTTTTTTTATAGCTAACACAGCCTAACATATTTTAGGGTGTAGAACGCCTTAGTTGGCGGAGAGTGACATTTACTTGTAATATGTGTATGATATAATATCACAACAAGGCTGACAATGATACAAGTCACACTATTCTTTACTGCCCAATTAAGAAAAGTATATAATAGAGCTTCATCTATACTATGTCAAGTTCCGCTGCTTCCGACGAGGCTTTCTGTTCAATACCAGACCTCGTCAGACCGGTTGGGATACAACAAATGAAGTGTTGTTAAAATATTATCTATATCAACCGTTTATGTGACAACAAATCTTTGTATGTGTGTGTGTGGAGAACGTGACATCTAGTGGCAAAATTTGTGTGATAGTGTGATGCAATTTTGTGATAAACACTCCTAGGTCCTTGAAGAGCTTAACGTTACTTATTAAGACAAACTCTTTTGTATGTAACGATTGTTGTCCATTTCTTATCGTTTCGTGTAGTTTTATTTAGTTGTACATACTTAACATAACATACTATTTTGGAACAACATGGGACTTATTGGTCCATATCGGCTGTTCCATCCTTAAAACTAAATTAAAATGATTAAAATAATAAAATTTTAAACCCAGCCCTTTTCATTCATATACTTATCAAACTTTTTCTTAAACTCACTTAAATTTATTGCCTCTACAATATCTGAAGGCAACCCATTCCAAAGGCCAACCACCCTGTTAGAAAAATAAAACTGTCTTCACTGAATATGACTCCTATCTTGCCAAAATTCCATCCATCCACTCTTCTATCCAATTTGCTAATTTACCCCCACATCTATGGAGCTAATTTTTTTACAAGCCTTTTATATGGCACCTTGTCAAATGCTTTCTGAAAATCCAGATACATCACATCTACACCCTTACCCTCATCTACATAAGCAATAACCTTTTCAGAGAATGTCAAAGGATTTGTAATGCAAGATTTTCCCTTAGTGAAACCATGATGACTTTGCAAAGCATCTTTTAACAGACTTTCCAAAATTTTTCCACAACTGATGTAAGACTAATCGTTGTATAATTACTGGGACAATTTTTATCACCTTCTTTGAAAATAAGAGTTACATTAGCTAACTTCCAATCCTCTGGTACCTGTCCACTATTCAAGGACCGACAAAATATTGTAGCAAGTGGCTTCAAAACCTTTGAGGAAATATTATCTGGCCCAAGAGCCTCATCATTTTTTAAACTTTCCAATTTTTCTTAACCAGCTCAGAATTAATGCAGTCATCTTGTTTGATCTCGTTTCCATTTATCAACTGATCAGTATGTGGAATACTGCTTAAATCTTCATTAGTAAAACCCAAAGAAAAAGTAAAATTTAATAACCCA
>NW_013665669.1:1360468-1374549 GCF_000517525.1 Limulus polyphemus | reverse complement strand
TTTTTGTATGTCCTAATTTCTTGTTTCACCAACTTTCTTGATCTTCTATAATATTCTAAGTCTCCTGCCATACCAGTCAATTTAAATTTCTTAAATTTATTATGCTTTTCTTTAATTTTATTTCTTAAACTCTTTGTGAGTCAACCTGGTTTTTTACTTGTAGCTACCCTTTTCTTTCTATTAGGAATATGTTTACATAGAATATTTAAAAATTTTCCACGTCAGAGCAGTGTCTCCAAATAACTCAGCTACCCAATTTACAACAGATGCCTCTTGTAGCATCCCTTCAAAATTAGCTTTTTTGAAATTTATAACCACAATATCATTATTCCTTATCTCCACATGCAGCAAAACATTGAACCTAATAGAGCAATGATTAATTGCACCCAGATGTTCCCCAGTTTCCACTCTCTCAATTATTTCTATATTTGAAGTTAACAATAAGTCTAAAATAGCATTGTTTCTAGTTGGTTCCTTGACAAACTGGTGAAGAAAGCCATCCTGAACAGTTTCCAAAAACCTTTCTCCCTCATGGTTTGATTCTAGAATTTCCCAATTTATATGCCTCAAATTAAAATCACCCATAATTATGACTTAATCTCATTGTAAAGTTTCTTACTAATTTCATCAGTATCATTTGGTGGTCTGTAACAAATTCCCACTAAAAGCCTTTTCCATTTATATCCACTAATAGAAACCCAAACGGATTCAATCTCTTTGGTATTATCTTTGATATCCCCAACTTCAACAGGATGTAAATCACATTTTACATATAAAGCCACTCCTCCTCCCCTCTTTAATACTCTATCCCTATTAAATAGCCTGTAACCCTGTATTTAAAAAAAAATCCTGTCATCAAAATCATCTATGTTTTAACCATGTTTCAGTTATTCACATTCTATCAAAATCCTTCATTCCTAGCAGTGCTCTAAAGCCATCTATTTTATTTCTTATACCTCTAACATTACAATAGTAACAATTAAGCCTACCTTTATAACTATGCCTCTTATTCTTTTTGCATTTAGTTTATTCTCGCCTTCACCACTGTCTAATCCTAGTTTAAAACTTCCCTTACAGCTGAGTTAATAGTCCTTGCAAACAAGCCAGCCCCTTTCCTATTTAAATGTAAACCATACATTCCAAAAATATCCCATTCTTCCACTGAACTTATCACACAAGTCCAACCAGCCAATCTGCTCATCCTTACATACTAACCTAAGCCTAGCATTTAGCCCTAATGACATACTTATAACTTCATCCCTCACAGTTAATTCTGGGCAGTACCCCTGACAAAATTATGTTATGGCCGTTTTCTTTAAGTGTCTTTATCAATCCCTTATACTTATTAATTAGATCCTCTGACCTACCTTTCCCTACATCATTAGCCCCTACATGCACGACAAAAACTACATCTCTGCAACCCCCAATTTGTTATATCTCTTGCTCTGTCTGTTATATCTTCCACCTGTGCCCCTGGGTAGCAGAATCTGATTATTTTCTCCCTATTTACCCCACAGACTATTCTATCCACATGTCTTATCAAGGAATAACCTATAACTGTAACCTCCTTATCATCCACATCCTTTTCTGACCTTTTTGTTTTCCTTCCCTCCAATAGTTTCCCATCTGCAGAAGCCAAAGACTGAAATTTGTTGCTCAACAGAATATGTTCATTATAACTAAATTCATCTAAACTCTAATATCACACTTTATGTTCTAATACGTCATTTTACTCTCTAATAGATCAATTCAAGTTCTAATATGTTAAATTAAGTTTTAAAATCACCAAATAAATAAAACAGTGAAAGCAAAATTTATAAAATAAAATGTTGTGACATTTCATCAAGTTAACGTCCAATAATCAGGTGATAAAAACACAACATAAGAAATACATCGAAATGGTGTGGTTATTTGATTAAATAGGATTAAAATAAATACAAATGAATCCATATCCTTTTATATATATAGCCCAGTAGTTAGTGTTTTGTTACCGCAAAAAAGGAAAAAATAAACACTCCATACTTTCGGGCCGTAGGTATGTCATTCGGTCTAATAAGAGTAGCCCAAGAGTTGGCGGTGGGTGATGTAGGCGAGCTGCCTTCTCTGTAGTCAGATAGTCCTTGAGTAACTTTGCGCGAATATCCGAAATCAAACCTTTTTATTTATTGATTATATTAACTGTTAAAAAATAGCTTCTTTAATTTTGCGTTTGTGTCCGGTGTTCCTCTTTCTGAACAGAAATCTTTGAAATTTTTGTTGATTACGTTCAGTTTCATGAAAATGTTCAAACAGGTAATTTGGCTCACAACTGTTTAAAACTTGAATAGATCTTCATCTCCACTTCTTACAAAGTTTTCAGATTATGTAACATTATGTTTGTTTCATTTACAAGACATTAAATTCAAAGCGTACTTACAAATAGTTATTAACTTATAGTATTGATAAGGAGAAATATTTTTATTCAACATTCAATAATTTGATTAGCTTTTTAAGTAACATATTACTGTATACCTGTAGAATTTTCATAGCTTTGCAAAAAGATAGTCATGAAACAAATTATTTTGTTCGTTATTTTTAAAGTGGCGCTACCTTGTGTTAGCTCATTTAACTTTTTATATCATGTATTAAATGTTTTCTTTCAACTCGGGGCTTATGCTGGATATTTAATATCAATGAAGATTTAGAAACTTTTCTGAATTTTTTATTGCGTTTGATAATATTAAAATTCAATAAAAACTGATTTTCGCAAGATAAGTTGGCATCATTGTGTAAGATTAAAATGATATAAGTTTAAAATTGTTCATTATTTTTTCATTTTTGCAGTAAATCACGGTTCCTATTTTAATAGCATAAAAGACATATAGGTTTTACTTTCAATGCTATTATAATACAAAACTGGATTTTCTAAGGTCATTTGTAAATGTATATATACAATAAAATTATAACTAAATAAATACGCTTCCATTTTACAATAAAGAAATAATTCAATAATTTATACACCAGTAAAATATTCAGTGTTTTTAAAGAGATAAGTAATATACATATTGGTATTTATATGATGTGGAAACTTTTGTATATCTAATTGACAAATTTCTTTCAAATATGTATTATAAGGTTGTGTAAATTGAATGTTCGTCGATATAATGGTTAGCAGCCTCTACGATAACCTAAGTTCAATTATTAATTAGTTACTATTTTCCTTCTAGATACTAATTGCTAATTACATGGCCAATGTATCTTGTTGAAGATTTGTATATACGTCTCATTACATCTCCAAGGTATCTTTTTGAAGGTTTGTATGGGTAATTACATCTCCAAAGTATCTTGTTGAAGGTTTGTATGGGTCATTACATCTCCAAAGTATCTTGTTGAAGGTTTGTATGGCTCATTACATCTCTAAAGTAACTTGTTAAAGGTTTGTATGGCTCATTACGTCTCCAATGTATCTTGTTGAAGACTTGTATGTCTCATTACATCTGCAATGTATCTTGTTGAAGATTTGTATGCCTCATTACATCTTCAAGTTATCTTGTTGAAGATTTGTATGTCTCATTTCATCTCCAAGGTATCTTTTCTCTCTTCTTACGATGTTATCATCAATTCTCTCTTCTGTCCAACTCTTCTATACCTCGCTTTATTTTTGAATTTTTCTGTCCCATTGGTCTTCAAGATTCTTTTACAAATCTAAGTTTCAAAATAATCAAATCTTTATTCCATTGATTTAATGATGGACCAAGTTTCTGAAGGTTAAATAAATTGGTACTGACCACACGTAAAAGTTCCTTAGTTTAACTGTAGTGGATATAAATTGTTTTTACCTATAAAACGATGTTTCCTTTTATTCTATGCTAACATAGCTATCCCTAAACTTTTTTTTTCTTATTTATTGCATTTACCATTTTCTCTAAATTGCTGTCCTAGATAGATCAAAGAAAATACCTGTTCCAACTTTATTCAGTAGAATAATGTTTACTTATGATACCTCTGTTCCTTGTTAATACCATCACTTTTCTTTACGTTAAGATAAAACCTAAACTGTTCGCTGGTGTTTTTAATTGTTGTAAGCATATTTTGAAAGGTTTTTTTTTCACTTTCTGCTACTGGGAACACATCATCTGCATATGTAATATTGTTCATAGATCTTCCACTAATAGATATTTGTCCGAACTCCTCTATGCTTCTCATGATTATTCCCGGAAACAGACAGAAGGGGATATGGAAAAATACATCGTTGCATTTCATCTCGTTGGATTTCTACTTATTCAGTCGTGTTGTTTTCTTTCATTACTGCCGAAGTTTGATCGCAATATGGAATTTGCGATTAGCCTGATATCCTTTCCTTCAAGTTCTGTGCTTGTAGGTTTTTGATTAAACTTTTCGTAATCAGCCTTATTAAAGGCTTTCTAATAATCAATAAAACACATAAATTCATTTGTTTCTTTAGTTCTTTTTAGCTAATATACAAGACACTGTAATATCAATCTATCTGCAATGGTACATCATTATTGAAAAGAATACCATAAAATAAAATCGATTAATACTAAAATAATGGAATATGAACCACACAGGAGAAAAAGAAAGGTAAAAGAAGCTTTGTACAATCACCTAACTGATAACACATTCAGTCAGCAAAAGCTAGATATCCCTCTTTCATGTAAATTAGATAATTCTAGTCTTATACCAAAACAAGACCCTAGACGAGAAGATGATCACACCAGCCCTTTTAACAGGAAGGCCCAGTACCGAATTTCAACTATCCTACCATTAGCAATCCTTCCCAGGACTTCCTTGAATATGACAGCAGATTATCAGCCAAAAACCTAGGATATGAATTGATTAGTATCTAGTATAAAAAAATAGTAACTATTTAATAACTAATCTTAAGTCATCGTATAGGTTATTAGCCATGACAACGAATTTCTTTGATATTGCCATGGCATAATATAAAATGTAACCTATTTCACAGAAATTAACATCCATTTTCTCATGTAATTCACAATATGTACTGGGAATATTGTGAAACCAAGATTATAACAACAAATTTCGAATAAGAGTGTCTAAAAGAAGAATTGTATATTTCAGACGGAAAAATAAGATAAAATTATTTAGAGTATTTTGTCTTTGAAAGTGAAATTACGTTACTATAAAAGACAAATTTCATTAAAAAATTATTATGAAAAGGTAAACAATTATGAGTTATATATGATAGTATTTTACTGATGATTATACCATTAAAATCAAACTATGATTGACTCTTTACCAAAAAGGGCAAAGAAGAATAGAATAAAATAGTTTACCATGTCAAAATAGTATTTTTTTACGCTAATGGTAAAAAAATCTGCATTATCATTTGAAGTATAAAAATGCGTGCAGTATGAAATAATAAAAATGATCTTTCATTCAATTTTATTATATTAAAATACAACATTCAGTAAAAAATGCTAGGTCTTCTTTGTTTTATCTACTAGGATCCCTAAACTAAATTAATATTATTTGGAAAGTGTCTTCAGGTTGAACTCTGTTACATCTATTATGCCAAACAAGTGCTTTACCATCCGAGATGGAGGATTAAACCATTAGATAATGCTAGTAAGACAATTTATTTAATAATTAAAACTACCTGACCGTCTCATTCCTTCCTTCTCACCAAAAAGTCCTTTTCTCAAGATTATAGGACGATCACTAGCCTTGTTAATCCAACTTTTGTATGTTCTGGGATGGAACTCGACACTTCTCACTTACTGTCCGCAAGCTCTACTAATTGAACTAAAGTGTTAACTCCATAGCCAAACACTTTTTCAACAGCTCAAATCATCTGGCCACAACCACAAAAATATAATATAACAAATGGATACTGTGAACAGTAGTTCTACTGTTACTTATAAATATCTCTAGAGAAAAAACTTTAAGTGGTGTTGTTATATATATATATATGTGTATTGTCATGAACCCGACAATGTAAAATGTAACCACTTTATAAGATATGCGGGACACATTTATAAATTAGATTATTCTACCTCTTACAATCTTCATAGCGAAAATGTTTAAGAACATTTGTAGTTGACTGCGAATGTGTGGCATCTTCAGTTCTCATTCTTGTTATTAAGCACAAACAATGCCTCATTTACAGATAACAAGGGCATAAAACATGCCACAATTGTCTGCTTAATGAAGCAACTATTCTGACAGTAAAAAGCGAGCCTTTTTATAAACTAATAATAATTTCGTTATTAATTAGAGCTGTCTTTCTAAAATCGTGTTCTTGTCATTTAATCTGTTCCTTTCACTGGATCAGACAAGAAAGAACAACAAAAAGTAACTCCTACCTAAAAAGCGACGTCTGAACTAGTGCCCTAGGGATCGAACCTGTCATTTATACTTAAATTATACTTATTTTCTTTCCTAGAACTTCCAGTTGCGAAGACATCTATTGACGACGAACTTTAGGAACTAATTACAGTACTTTAGATAAATCCCAAGCAATTTTTCAGGAAAGGCACATTTTTGCAGATGATATCAACATCTGGCCTCTAGCAGTAGTAGAAAAAAGTTATACGTGTGTGCCATCTGAAACGCAGTGGTATGTAATCTAAGGTACAGGAAGGTGTGCATTTCAACCGACACATGCAATCTCTATAATAATAAGCCGTATTTAAAGAGTCATCACTGTTTTAATAGGGTACTTCGTATGCGCTTCTTAACTACCGAATAAGTTATACCGTTCGATATATCATGCGACTATGACATTCATTTCAAAAATTAGAATGAATTTGACATACCTTACTCGGAAAAAAGCCCTCCAGAGATACTGGTGTTTTCTTAGCTTAACTGGGATGCGGGTTGAAGTAGTTAAACTTTAGATTGTACGATGTTTTAAAACGTTGTTGTAGTTATTGAAATACTGCTTGTGCCTAAAAAATTAAACTCACTCTGCAGTTAAGCGCTATCTGAAGCCTTGACTTCAGGCTGCTTTGTAATGGAGAAAATCAAACTATATTAAACACAAATAGGTTTTTAAGAAAGCTCAATTGTTCGCTAAGTTTATTTATTTATACTTCCAGTCTCTCGTAGATTTACCACTACTGGAACATAATTAAATCAAGTTACTGTATATATATATATATATATATATACAGTTCAGTACGATGGTTAAAAAACAATCACAAGTTTCAAAACTTTAAAAACTAAAGAACCTTGAAAAAAAAGAACGCAAATCATTAGTTATTCTATGGCTGTCCACCTGTTTTATCTCTGTATTTATAATCAAACAACGCTTTTTTTCGAACTCATCTACGTACTGGAAAATATTTCTAAGCTGTTTAACATCAGAACAAAACATAGGTTTAGTGCTATAGTTATGATATAATATTATTGGAATCTTAACTGCTTTTCAAATGGTTATGCATATCTCGTGAAACACAAACATAAAAATTTCGCATGAGCAAAGAATTAAATTTATTGTTTTAGTATTTCCTAGCATACTTAATACATGGCGATTTTTCGTTTATATTCTTCCTTTTTGTCTTTGTAGCAACTCTGTAGCATGACATGTGAGCGGTGCAAAACATGGCAACATAAGATAGAGAAATTACAAATACAAAATGCAAGATGTTAAAAAACCCTTACATACAGTGTCTTTATTGTATGTACACACACACACATTTTTAATCTTTTATTTGAAAAAAAAATTAAGGTTGTTTAGTATTTGAAGTAGATCAACAAATCCTCCTTAAATTTTCTTTCAGAGACAAAAACCTCTATTCAGCAACATTCTTGATTATTGACCATAATTAACAGATGGTAACTGATATTACTTGTAACTGTAGCGTTCAGTCTTGGTGTGAGTTTTCTTACCTAACACATGCTGATATATCGTGGCGTCTACTTAGACATGTGAATGACATACATGAATATTACTTGACTATTTCAAGTATGTTTAGAATGAAACTCGCATCTTAACGCATTTCAGTTAGAAGTGACACTTTAAAAACCAGAAATGAAAACGAACCTTATTACTTCATCCATAAGAATAGTTATCATAGTGAAACATTTGCTGTTAGTGTAATGGCGGACATCACAGTAAACTGTGTTAGTACTTTCAAGAGTTTTGCAGGCATTTGTCCCATAAATCAAAACTTTTCCAACCACTGGTTCATGTACGAGATGGACACAAGAGCATGTGCTTTTTCTGCGTACTTATTGACGACGAAAACTTACTTCACAAATTATGTCATTCTATGTCTGTACAATAACCGGAGACGCCTAACCTCTGACGTTGCCTGCATGGGACCACCCCCATTTTTACAAAATACGGCTACAGATCAAACTAGTGTCTGTATTAGCGATGGAACTGATCAAACCTCATATAAAGACAGTTTTCATTATTTATCAAAATTCTTAAATCAATCAATATACATTTATTTCTTTAACGAATGATAATCTTAAAAGATTCAAAAATGTTCTAACGAAGTTCGCTTTAGAGCAAAGCCACATTGGACTATCTGCTGTGTCCACCTCGAGGAATCGAACCACAACTTTTAGCGTTGTAAATCCTTAGACCTACTGCTATCCCACTGGAAGACTTCTGATAATGACAAATAATATAGGATTTCAGATATGGCAATTCTGGTTCAAATACTTGTGATACCACAAACACATTCCTTGTAGTTTAAGCTGTGTGCGCATAATAAGAGTGAGAGTCAAGTACTTTGGCGTAAGTAAATAAACAAGTTTATCATGGATGGTAGGTGGTAGAGTTTGCTGACTGGTTGCCTTTTCTCTGGTCAGTGTCTCAAATTAAGGACAGTGGCAGATGAACCAGTTTAGCTTTATCATACATACAAAACATTAATATAAAGAATATAGGGACAAAATTAACCTTCTGTTTGACTTTCGCATCACAGATGATATACCTTTCAAACTTCCTTTTAATAGTATCGGACTTTGATATATATCTTCTATTAAAATCTATCAGAAGCATTTCGTTTAGTTTCTTGTAATAGAATCTACCATATAGGTGTGATGCTATATGATATTAGTAAGCACTGACAAATAGTGTGTTCAAAATAGTTTCAAACTCAGTTTTGGAAGACACTTACTCGTATAATGTGCTTAAAGTTCTATTAGTTAAATCTTGAGCAAAACGAAAAAGAAATGAAAAAACAGTCTTTGAAAAAAGTCGTATTCTAAGAAATAATTTTGTTCACATATCATTAATTCATATTTCAAATTGAAGAGGCCATAAATCTCACTGGAGACATTTTTCTAAATTAAATAGTGGTTGTGCTACTTTATAAAATAATATGTTTAAAATATTGAGTTGCTCTCTCCCCCTCATTTAGGTGGCTGAGTGGTAAGTCTCTAAAGTTATAACGCTAAAATTCGGGTACATACAAACAAGCACAGTAACTTATTGTGTAAAGTTATAAGCAAGAATAAAAGGCTAAAACATTCAACACAGTGACATTAAATCGTATATACTGATAATATATTTTGTCAGGTCCTATTTGATAAGAAAATTACTTTCGAACAAGGTAGGTTCCAATCGACTCTTATCCACATACAACTGGTAATGTAAAAACAAAAACCTTAGAAACAAAGTATAGCTTTGGAGTAAGTTTGAAATTGCGCAGAACTACACGAGTGCTATTTGCGTTAGCCATCCAAATTTAGCAATGAAAGAATAAAGGGAAGGCAAATACTCATCCCCATCCACGGCCAACTCTTGTGCTACTATTTTTCCAGCGAATAGTGGGATTGATAGTCACATTATAACGCCCCTACAATTGAAAGGACGAGCATGTTTGGCAGGACGGAAATTTGAACCTGCAAAGAGATTGCGAGTCGAGCGCCCTAACCACCTGGCCATGTTATTTAAGTAAGTGTATTTGTATTATTTTTAAATAACACTGGGGTAAGATAATGAAACTGTAAGCACTGTTTTCAATGTCTTTGAGTATGTATAAATTTATTACTTTTCATGAGATGTTTACCAGTCTGTGTTTGATTTATTTTATTTTTAGCCACGCTCAATGTCTCGTAGATTAATATTTTCTAATCCTGCCTAAAAGAATTTCAATTTGAGGGTAGGCTGGTAGAGATCTTGAGGAGTAATAAAATCGAATTGAGTATACTTGCGCCCCACGCTTGGTATTGCTGGCGCACAAAAAATATAGCTTATAAAAAGGGAAACAAAGGCCTCATAGATTAATTTACTCTAATCCTACCTAAAATAATTTCTAGTGCCGCGACTATTGAGGATGCCCTCTTGTTTCCCAAGATATCAGAAACTTGACTAAAGAGATAAATGTCATTGGCCACTATTCTCCGAACCTAGTATAACCAAATAACACACGTTGATCAAAGTGTAGATTGAACTGGATCTCTCTTGAACTTAAACTTCGAAATTAAACAATTTTCGGAATATTGAATTTATTTATTATATCTGCTATTGTGCGGCTATATAATGTTAAGAACTGAATAGTGGCGAATGACACTTTTTCTTTACTTCACCTATCTACTGTGTAGGTTTTTATTACAGTGACTATAAAGAGATAAATGGTTGAAATGTAATTATAACTAGTACAAGCATATTATTTATTTTCCAGTACGAAATACATACAGTACTGAAAATTATGAAACACGCAAATAATATAACTACACAAGCCAAAAACAAATGTGTAATTGCAACTAAAGTCTATTAGTCATTACTGTACTACATTATTCAGGAAATACAAAAAAGCGAATAAGTTTTAGATAGTGCAGTACACCTTGTTTTATGCTACCATAAGTTTATCAAAATACGGTTGTGAAATATTGTTTCAAATGTTCTATGTTACTCTCTACAATTCAGCCAAGCTGTTACACTTTGGTAACCATTTGACCTTCTCAGTTTCATTATAAGCCCATACATCCTTAACAGCATCCATATCGGGACTTTGTGAGGTAAAGCCAAGACTGCGAGTATCGCATCGGCCTCTTTTCGCTTCCAGGTATCATTTCACCACATTTGCTGAAAATTTGGTATAACTTTTCAAGAAAAGATGAATCTTTGCATAATAAGGCTCGCTCCTGAGGGAATGACTTGATGGTCAATGATTTGCTTGTGCCTTGTCAGCAGTCAGGTTGCTGTGAATGGTGTGTAGATCTTCAATATTATTGGCTCAGATGCAGCGTTCTTCACTGTAAATATTGTACTCCTTTCTGCCACCGAACAATTTGATTTCGAATTCATCTGTAAGGAACGCCCTCATTCACCTTTGCTCATCCAACCTGATTCCTATTTCAGCTTTTAGTTTGGTTTTAAATTTTAAACAGTGGTTTTTATGAAGTTACGTATCCACTGAGGCTACTACGTACTAATGAATATTTGGAGGCCACGATGATGATATAAATACACACACACACGTATTGTTTTGTTACTACGGTACTTGTGAGTTTAAGAAAGTTAGTGTCCTATATTAAATACATTCCAAATCGAAATGGAAGGCGTGAGAAGATATTTTTCACAACGCCATCTTAATAACCAGACAAATTACCCAGAACAATGTTCACCATATAGTTACCCAAAATCGTAACACCGTTGATGCCCACGCTAATTCGTCAAAAGAGCATCGATCTTGGTACCTTGTTAGTTAACATAATGCGCATTAGTATATATCTGGACTAATAACTTAAAAACCATTAATATCATTATTTTGGCCAGTTACCCAAGCGCTCATAAATCTTGTCATCCAGACAAACTGCATGAGTGCATCAAATCTGATATTCAAGTTAGTTAACCAAAGTTAAATCAAATCGAATTTAACACTGATTCATTCTTATGCTTAAAATACAATGCTCGTCAACCGCCTTATGAGCAATATTTATCTTATTCTCAGTTTTCGAACCTTAGACTTGAATACAGTGATGAGTTTGATTTAAATGAAAAACTCAATTAAAATACTTTTTTTTTATCGAAGCAAGGTTCATTCAAAGAAAGTTGTAAAAAAGAATCTTTATCAGGTAATAGAAATTCCCCAAGAAAATCCTTACAACAATTATACTTTTCACATTTGCATTTATCTTCAAATCATGAAGAACATAAATCTTACATTCTAAACACGGATGCTTTTATTACTAATTTCTTCAAAGAACACAGTGTAACCGCCTGTCATCATAGCCAACTGTATTAATGTAGAAAACAGCAACAAAAAACACATTTGACATCATTGAAATACGTCGAGAAAAATATGTGAAAGTTTACTTGGGTATTATCATAGCATATTAACGGCTAAAAGTTTTATATTCCATTTAATTAATTCATATATTCCTTACTCCTTATATATACATTTTGTTTTGTTTTATGGCTTATGATCTTCTTCTCTCTTATTATGGATCGGGACATATAGACCTAGAAGACAGAGTAGAGTGTTTAGCGATCTCTGGCCCATTATAGTATTACTCTGCTGACATGCGAAGTACACACCGAATTAGCTAACGATACATGTTTAAAATAGAATTTTACCCCACTGTTTGTTACACAAGCTTTATCAGTTGTTAATGAGTTGAAAGCCGTGGTATCTTTCAAAGAATCTCACTTTAAAGTTTAAGAGACGTTCTGTGGTAATAATATCTGGTCTTTGAGCAGGCTTCGATACTTTGAAACCATCCTAGGGTCAACTGTGCTCTGAACAATTAAAACTAACCTGGTGGACAGCACATTGTTTTGCTTATTGAAAAACGCTAACATGGTATGCAAAATATGTTTTTTAAAGAGCTGTTTATATCCATGAATATTTGAACGTGCAGATGCTTTGCAGATAGGCCAGATTCTCAGTGCAAAGAATGCAGTCCACACTTATAACATTTTTCACAGATGGCACCACATTATCACAGTTTACTTGCCTGTCTTCAAATCTATACCAACTTTAAAACTGGACAAATTCAGCCTCGTCATGCCAGATAACTCACGACTTATTAGTAATACGTTCGGCGCTGATAGACATTACATGAAGCGCAATTATGTTGTTGTATTCCAACCGTTTCAGAGTATTGTATTTACGTTCACGTGGAACATATTCTAAAGGCTTTACAGATGGTTCCTGTTCACGTGTGGGCTACTGAATACAGAGATGGTACTGTAAATTGGTTGGTAAAAGTATTTCCAGCACTTCTCATAATTCTGACAAGAGTAGCTTGTCACACTTGCAGAAGCATTTTCGTCCAACCATAATAATTTGTATATTTTTTCCATCAATTCTCCAATACTGTTGACTTGTTTCACACACACAATAAATAACATATTATCAAGCACTACAGCTATTTATTGTATCGATTTTCCACACTTGCATCAGTTATTAATGTATCTTGTCTCAGATTTGTGTAATTCTTGACATATTGGAATCTTACATACACTTTACACTATTAATCCCCATGGCCAGGTGGTTAGGACGCTCGATTCGCATCCCCATTCCACCAACATATGCTTGCCCTTTCAGCCGTGGGGGCGTTATAATGTGACGGTCAATCCCACTATTCGTTGGTAAAAGAGTAGCCCAAGAGTTGGCGGTGGGTTGTGTATGACTAGCTGCCTTCCCTCTAGTCTTACACTGCTAAATTAGGGACGGCTAGCGCAGATAGCCCTCGTGTAGCTTTGCGCGAAATTCAAAACAAACAAACAAACAATTAATCTCCATAACTGGTGTTTCTGTGTATTTGTAGTAATTTCCCTTGAGTGGGCAATATGCCATGTTCAAGAAATGTCCGAATATTTTTGGCAGACAAATTAACTCTTTTTCAATTAAATTTTACGAGTCAATTTATGTCCAATTATTTTGTATTATAAAATCTCAAAAATATCTGAGATTTGTTTTGGAACTCAACAGTGGCATAGCAAGGGTTCTCAGCACCCGGGGGCAAAGACACTTTTGGCGCCCCACCTCTGAAATGTTTTGATTATTTATTTTGTGACTCATTACCCATTTAATGACAATAACATAAAGAATTAATTACCGCCTTACACAGGCCTAAAATAAAGTCACAATATAACATCTCACGATATCACAACTGTAAACCTGGAACTAATGGAGTATAGCCTACTA
>NW_013665669.1:1358510-1359570 GCF_000517525.1 Limulus polyphemus | reverse complement strand
GTGAATATGATTGAAAATTTTCATTTTTTCTGAAAAGGTGGTGTCTATTTACTTGACAACGCTGTGTACATGGGTAATATAAAACATTGATATAATACAAATATAAATTATAAAAATAACAAATTTTATTAGTTTCCAAACTGTACATATACTTAACTAGATCTTGTACAGGTAGCATTCTGGTATTCATGGTTACGTTATATGAACCTTTCGTGCTTTTACTGTTGCAAATGCATCAATTAAACTATCAAAATTGAAGGTATTAAGTATGTTATTTTCAATACTTAATATTGCCAAGTTACTAAGTTGTTCTTGAGTCATTGAGGTTCTCAAGTATATAAGAATTAATTTCAGCTTGCAGAAGGACCTCTCACAACTAGCAATAGAAACCCCAAATGTTAACAGAATCTGCAATGCAATTCTTAAATTTGGGGAACATCTTCACCATATGAAATTATAAATGTTAGCAAATCAGTTGCAACCATTGGTTCAGGAAAATCGGTCTGTGTTCTTTTACTTATCAACATTCTACAGTCTTTAATTTCTCTGTACAATTCTGGTCCATCAATATCACCTGGATAGCTCTTTGCTAAGTCAGAACATTTTTCTTGGAAATTTCTGTCTTCGAAATCTCCAGAAACAATATTTTGCACATCTAGTAGAAATCCAAACCGTGAATCTAAATCTAGTAAGCGAGAAAATATTCCTGTTATTTCTGTAATCAAGCGATCAATAACATCCTTCATGATACGATAAATTTCCTGTTCAGCAGTCAATCCATCATCAGCTGCATTTTCACCTGGCATTCGTTTACGACGTATTTTTCTTCTTTCAATGGTCAATCCCCATGTTTCACATTGATTCTTGCCCACTTTAAGTGCTTATTGACAGGACTTTTCACGTGATTCTATCAATTTCTCTTTCAAAGAATCAAGATCAGCAGCTGCTTCTCTAAAATTTATTTTTGGGTCCTGAAGACGTTTCTGCACTCGATTGATAGATGATAGAAGATTTCTCCAAAAATGCAAAAGTACAAGAAAATCAAATGTAAGCATGCGTT
>NW_013665669.1:1356530-1358284 GCF_000517525.1 Limulus polyphemus | reverse complement strand
CATGCCTTTTATTGCCTTTTCTCTTGCACTCTACCGTATTTCTGATTCACGCTTGACAGAGATCTTAAGCTCCTGCTGCAGTTCGTCCCATCGAGTTGTTGAATGAGCAAAGAAATTATAAACGGCTTCAATTATACCAAAAAAAGGTAATAACTGTTGTTTCCTGACTTGCAGTACGAAGACATGCTAATTTCAAATTATGGTTATCACAGTTTATAAACACTGCTTTTGTATTTTTGTTCAGAATTCTTTGTTGAACGCCTGACAGATGACCTGACATGACAGCAGCATTATCATAACATTGTGAACAATTATCACTCAATAAAATTCCATCCGCTTCTAATTTTGTGCTTATTGTTTTCTCAATATTGGCAACATCTTTTTACTTTATCTGTATAAAGTCAATAAATGACTCTTTGACTTCTACTTTCCTTGTCTTAAAGTCAATGTCAACATACCGAATCACTTGGGCCAATTGCTCACGATGGGCTAAATCAGGTGTGGAATCAAACACAATACCATAGTATTTGTTTTTACAAATTGCGGACAAACAATAATTTCGCAGAGGTGAAGCCATGAGATTTATAAACTCATTTCGGATTTCAGGAGAAAGATAAGATGTTGACGTGTGATTGTTTTTAAGACGCTCTAAATGCTCTCTCATTACTGGATACTTTGCTAATAACTGCAAAAGTGACAGGAAATTTCCAGGCCCTTCGTTTGAGGTTATGTCCTCATTATGACCACGAAATGCAAGATTCTGAGTAGCTAAATATTGTGTACAATCCAGCAACCGTTGCAGTACATCTCTCCATTTATTTTTTTCTTGCTTAGTTTGCCATTGCAGCTCTTCATCAATGCCACTTTGAAGACGAATTTGGTGCTCAGCTTCTTTCCAAGCAGCAAATGACTCACGATGACTGTCACTATTTTCATGGGCATTTAACTTTTCAATTTTTTTCCACTTGGAGAATCCACCCTGTGTCTTGAAAGCAGACCGACTATCGGATGTCATACACGTAGATGAAAAAAGAAGACAACAAAAGCAGTATGCTGCTTTATGTAGAGGTGAATACACCAACCAGGAACGATTGGCCTCTTGTCCATTCAGAACGCATCATTTGAACCAAAATGCAGTCACAGAACGCCCATCTTTGGCATCAAATGGACCTTCTTTATGTTGAAATTCATGTGCTTCAACTTTAACAATCTCTGTGCGATGTGCATGTGTTACAACTGCTGAGCCTATTGTATCAAACTTCATAAATCCAATATCCCCGTGTGTTAAAATATTTATTAGGTCATCCTATTTTAGCTTAGCAACATTATTCTTTGGATTTGTTTCTGACAAAGTGGAATCCTCTTGTTTATTATTATTGTAGTTTTCAACAGGACACAGAACAGTTTCTTCATTGTTTTCTTTTTCAAATGAAATAGCATGTTCCCAATCTTGCACTTTGACCTCTTTGTTGCCATCCAAAGGAACATATGCTGGTTTACTGGTGTCATCACTTCCAGCAAGGAAAGCTCTCATCAATTTGCTCGACTTCACCATCGAAGCTGCAAATTGTGCACGTCTTTTGCGTCCCTGTTCCCCACTTTCTTTTTTCGACATAATGGGCTAAAAGAATAAATTAATAAATACTGAGTACACTATTCAGTTGCAACATGCAAACTGTCAAATGAAAGGAAGCATTCCACTTTCGTAAGTTCCTAACCACAAATTATATTTAAATGATACAATTATAATTGCA
>NW_013665669.1:1340084-1355584 GCF_000517525.1 Limulus polyphemus | reverse complement strand
CTGTCTGCAGTTCAACTACATTACATACTAATGTTGCCGTCACTTCTTGGTGGTCTTATATACATGAATACTGCATATCTAATAAACACTCGAGCATTCACGAACCTTCGAGAATATGACGTGTTACTAGGGTCACGTGACCCCGCTGTCGTAACAATATATATAACAGAAATCTCGAGTAAGCAAACACAGCTGAACTCAACGATTAATAGTGTTTGCTTTATTGGTTAAAATAAATGTAAACCACTCAGAGACATAAGAGGGTGTAAACAAATCATTAGAGAGTTAGAATTAACAGTAAGTAAAAAAATAAGATAAAATACCGCTGAGTATGGAAGAAACATGCTATGTAGCCTGTCAATGGTCCAACTTACTAGTAGCAGAAGGCTTTTGTTTATTAGATAATCGTGGCAGGTGTTTAGTTTTAAAAGGAAAAAAGCTTTCTTCAACTGGAGTGTTCAGAGATATTAGTACTCCCCTTCGCCCCGCTCGTGATCATTACGTTTTTCTAGACTGGGCTTTTAATAACTGTATTAATAAAGGGAGTTTCTGATTAATAGTTCGTGAGCTGAGATTTTTAAATTTGGAAGGGCTTTAAGATTTTAATCGTGATTTCAATTTTTCAGGGAGAACTCGTAAAGGCAGAGATAGCGAAGCAAAGGCAAAGATGGTGAAGCGAAGGCAAAGATGTCAAAATGAATTCTGAAACGTCATCGGACTACAGGAAACGTTGTCCCAGGAAAGTCTACTGGTAGACGCTGAAAAACTACTGCCTAGATGACTGTGTTTTGATCAGGTTAACACGTTAAGGTCGAAAGAAGTCTTGCAACATCTTACAACAGGAATGGAATGAACACATTAATTTCAGGATATCCAAAAGAACACTGAATAAGAGACTAACCAAACAAGATTATTTTGCAAAAAGGGCTATCTGCAAAACAATATTAACCAGAATTCATGGCCGTCATCATGTTACTTGGGCAAGACAGCATGCCAACTTACAGTTAGGACACTGGAGACATGTCATCTTTTCAGATAAGTCCTGCTTTCTGCTTGTTAAAACTGAGAGTAGGATTCGTGCTCGTCGTTTGCATGAAGAACAGATGACGGAAAACTGTATTTCCCACAGAAAACACACAGGAAGTGGTGCAGTGCATATTTGGGCAGCTTTTTATCATGATGGAAAACTGCTCTTCATATCCTTGAGAAAATCGTCAATGGCGCCTCCTACACGCACCATATGGACACAATATTTCTGACATACGCGAGAGCAAGGTTTGGAAATAACTTTGTGTTTCAGGATGACAATGCCACTGCTTACAGTGCATGTGTTGTACAGGATTATCTCGACCAAGAGGACGTTACAAGGTTGCCATGGCCAGCAAAGTCTCCAGATTATCATCCAATTGAGAACTGTTGGGCAGAACTGAGCCGGAAAATTTCTAACCACGACTCTAACCAGTTACTGTAGATGAGTTGCAGCGCCTTGTAGTGACAAGTTGGGATGAAATCACGGTGGATTAGATCAATAAACTCATCGACAGAATGACACGTCACCTTGCGGGAGTTATTAGAGTATGAGGAGGACCAACCAAGAACTGACTGTTTAATACGAACTAAAATAAGGTTATAGACGCTATTTATAATAGTATGATGCTATATTTTGTTATTATACATTTTTGGTAAGGTTTTGTTGTGATAGAGGAAATTCTGAATTAAACATCTTTCTACAGGTGTCTGATGAAGTTGTTTGCTATTCTAACAAATTGTTCATGACGTCCATAGAACTTGTCTCATTATACAAATTACACATGTAGATGTTTAATGTAACATGAATTTCTCAGTTTGACAGTGTTAAGTGTATTTGTATTCCATCTTAATAATAATGATATTATTTGTTATAAAATATGCAAACATTTCAGCTAAGACTGTATTTTGTGTGGTAAACAGGTATTGTTGTGAAGGGCAGAGGTTAATATGTTTCTTGTTTCTGCTTTTTTTTGTAATAGATTTTGGCCAAAGTATTTAGCCTGTCTTTGAGTAAAGGTAATTTACTTACTTTGTCTAAGTAGCTAATAGGGATGTAACTTGGAAGACTTAGGGCTAATCTTAATACTCTATGATACTGTTGCCATTGTAGTTCCTTGAGCGTGCTGTCTGACATATTTACAGTATTTGCAGCCGTATTCAATAATGGGTCGGATATATACTTTGTAGATAGTGTTAGCTTCACATCATTTATTTTTGCCAGCTGTAAGCCTAAGGTAGTTAGTGAGTTGTATCTTGTTGGTGTGTTCGTGTTGATTACGTGCATGTTATTATTTTCTAGTAGTATGTGCAATGTAGTTCCTCTACCATTTGTGCAACTGCTGAAATAGTATGTGTGTGGTGCTTTTAAATCTCCAATAATTATTTGTTGAGGGTATTTATTTCTGCATGCTTGAAGATAATTTATATCTAAGTCTTTGAGGGAGAACTGTGTACAGTAACTATTGGTATGGCATTGTCACTATCTAAATTGATGTTACCAAATATACTTTCATTTGTTGTTGAGGTGAGACTCTCTTTTGTTGGTATGATGTTAACTAAGTTATTCTTAAAAAGGACAGCAATACCTCTATTGTTGTTATTTGTTGTGACAGGGATTGAGTAAGATTTTAAACCCAGAACACTTGTTTGACTAATATTCTGATATTATGATTATAGCTGTGTTGACATTGCTGTTAAGATCGTAGAGCTCAAATTTCTTGGTGTTAAAAGTGCCTTGAACGTAATATTTTTAAGTTGTGTCTGAATTAGCTGCTTTACGCTTATGTGTTTCTATGCATAGTGTTATGTGGTGTGACTTTAGGTCGAGAAGATTAATATAATACTTAGCCATGTTACATATATGTGCAATTAGTGCTTCTTTAGAAGTTTCATGTAGTTGCCATTGAAGGGGAAACTCGCATAGCTCAGAGAGGAATGAAAAAAGTTAAAAATGTATTCGTCGATATCTATATGGTCTTTGTGTTGCTTTATTGCTTTGTGTTGCGTTTCAAGAAGCGACAGTTGCGTATGTCATGGTGCGTTGCTTTGGGTTACAAAATGGTTTATTTGCTACGAAATTAAATGTTTGCGGAAGTGTTAAGTTCAGAGGTTGCGTGTTTTGTAGTGCTAATGGGTATCTGGAGGCGGTGGTGATGTGCCTAGGTTGTTATGTAAATATTGCCGTTGTTGGTGGAGTATGTAACAAGAGTACTCTAGTACGCTGGGGCTGTGGTGTTGGGTTTGAGAAAAGGGAGAGCTGGGCTTTGCCGTTAATTTGTTGTGTAGCAAGAGGGAGATTGAGAACTTTGTTTTTTACGTGTTGAAATTTGGGGCAAGCTTTATATCTGGCTGCATTGGTGCCCTGGTAGTTGGCGTATCTAACCTCGTCACGTTGATTACGGCAGCACTCTACATCATGTGATCCTGCGCATCGTACACACCTGAGGCTATCGTTACAGTAGGGTTTGGAGTGCCCAAATTTCTAAAATTTGAAGCACTTGGTGATATGTTTGAATCGTGGCTTGGCAATTTTTGTTTTGTGTGTTTTATAAACGAAGACGCATCCGTTGGCAAGTATGGAGTTGTAGTGTTCTTTGTTTTCAAATGAAATTTCGAAAACATAATCAGTTATGTTTTTTTTGGAACAGAAAGATATTATTCTCTCTCTCTACACATTTAGTTTGAAAGTCTGATGCTACTAGTACGTCGTGAATTATGGCCCGGCACTCGACTCGCAATCTGAGGGTCGCGGGTTCGAATCTCCGTCACAGCAAACATGCTCGCCCTTTCAGCCGTGGGGACGTTATAATGTGACGCTCAATCCCACCATTCGTTGGTAAAATAGTAGCCCAAGAGTTGGCGGTGGGTGGTGATGACTAGCTGCCTTCCCTCTAGTCTCACATTGCTAAATTAGGGACGGCTAGCGTAGATAGCCCTCGTGTAGCTTTGCGCGAAACAAACAAACAAACAATCATCGTGAATTTCTGTTTCTTCAAGGTCTGTACTTTTAACGACTATTGTGTGTAACTGGTAGGTGTCTGCTGGTGTGTGTATGCTAGTGTTGCCACCAAAAGCTTCCTTAGGCCAGTGGGCTAATAGCTGTGCATACTCCGTAGGCTGTTCAAATCTTACAAGGCCACCTTTGGGAAGAAGCCGTATTTCCTTAAACTTAAATGTGAGAAAGTGTTTTCTTAATTTTGCAGTAACTTGTGGTTGATGAAGGTTATGTGGAACCCCTTCAACTATTAGCGCTGGGATATTTTGTGGTTTTTGTTGCGGCATTACCTGTGTTGGTTAGCGATGTAGATGTGCTGATTGGTGAGGTGTTAGTGATTGGTTCTACGTTAAGTGTTTGTGTGTGTGTATTAGTTAGATGATTGGAACTTAAACTTACCCCATGGATTCTTTCTTTACCTGTGCTTCCTTTTAAAAGATCTTGTCTTGGCATCAGTGGGTGGTGTGGCTATAGAATAGATTAAATAGGTATCTGAGTCCATTAGTATTGTGTCTGGAACTGAGTTGTCACTAATGGCGTCAATAATAATCGTCCGTAAGTTGGCCTGAATCCCCTCGCTTGTCCTGGCTGGTCCTACAGATCTTGTAACAACACCAAATGAAGTCGTTGTATTCGTAGTTGCAGGAGTCATTTTCTTTCGTTTAATTATGGTCCTAATATGAACCGGAGTGTTATCCCACTAGAAATAAACGAAAAATTAAAATAGTGGTTAGTCTAGAAGTTCAGTAAAACACGTCTGACCTGTACTGTGTTCAACCAGAAATACCAAAAACCTGTCTCGTAGCAGAGGGCGCGAGACTTGAATTAACTGCATAGGTTATTCCGGTCTTTGAACTAGAAATTCGAAACTTAAATCGCCATATTGGGTGACAAACATTCCCTTATATACAATCAGCTATAATCCGTATCATTACAAGATCCGGTAAAGCTTTACATGTTATCAATGTCGCAAACGTAGCAACTGACAAAATATAAGAATTCGAAACCCTTTTGATATTTAGTTTCTCGATATAACTTTCCTTATACACATCGCTGTGATGATTTATAGCGTCAGATAACACGATATTACAAGATAAATTTGTGATTTTCAATATGGCTATTGACACCATGACTTTTTGACGTCAATAAAAGACAGACCTCTTTAAATCCAGGTTGCCGAAAGTTATAAGTTCAGTAATATGACGTATTTCAAATATTGTAATATTTAGCTCTTTAATGAAATTTAGCACATAGTAGCTGCACAATTTGCAAACAGTTTTCATGCATGGAAACTCAGCATAGTTTATTAACAAAAATAAATTGTAGTAGCTAGTTATCATATAACTTCCCAAACAGCAATGATACGAAATAATATATCTTAGAAGTTATCTTTTCAAATCTTACTTATATATATATATATAGTGACGTATTTTAAAATTTAGCTTTCAAACAGTACTAACAAATCGACACAATTTACTTTCCAAAAACAAAAACAACAACAACAAAAAACCAAAAAACGCGGATACCTAAATCTCAAAAAATTATTTATTTATCAAAATCTTGACAATTTTTTAACATTTATTGTACTTTACGCATTTTTTATGAGTAGGCATGGATCATAATAATATTTTATGTTCTTGTATCTATAATATTATGTTTTATAAGTATAATTACAGGATATTATAAATGATTGTCTGGAAGATTATATTTTTATTATTTTATGAATGTTTGGAAATAATAGAAAAAAATCTTACAACCAGGTCTTTAAATGACTCATTTACGCCCTTTATATTTAAATGTCAATTATTAATGTTACAGTAGATATTTTTGGAATATATAATTATTTCAGCTATTTTCAGGCCTTTTATAATCTATGTGAACTTTTTATTCAGAGCAATTCAATTTTGTAATTTTTCGTATTATAATATTGCATTTATTTCCCCCCCTGAATACCGAGGTTGGGTTATTCCTCTTTTACTTTAAAAGTAAGATAGAGATATAGGTTGTGTTATATTATGAATAAGTAAGTCGGTATAGCTAGTGACATCCATTTAAATGATATCAAATCAATAATCGACCTTGCATCTTGGTAAGATTTGACGACCTGTTTTAGTAGAAGCATCTGCAGTCGTAAAGGTTTTAGTTATAGCTCATTCATTACATTTATGTCGCTTGCCCCGTTCATCTCTCTGTCAGTATACTTGTCTACTAATCAGAGCCCACCTATTACATCATTCTTCTACTCCACCCACTTTTGTTAACGTTTACCACCGCCTGCGCAGGTCGGCCACAAAGTGCTCTATTAATTATTTTTAACAATCGAAGCAACAATTAAATTTACGTTGATTATTAAATTTTGTAAGACAGTGTCTTAAGATGTTAGTAAATTCGTTAATGTTATTACGAATTGCCTACTTTGGGTTCTTTACCATCTCATAAATTACTCAAAATTATTTTTCACGCGGGAACTTTCATTGCCTTTCCTTAATTAACTCTATTTATCAAAGTACCTTTATTTTTTTCCTGACAGTCAAGCAAATTGGAGACGTAATTAACAACTGTTAGTTAGAGCTGTCATTTTCATTGCTGATATATTTTCGGGAAGAGCAATTAATTTAACAAACGTAAAAATTTCCGAGTTCCAACATCTATATGATAAAATAATATTTTAAAGACTCACAGTCAAAATTCAGTAGCTTTCTTCTTCTTGATGAACAAACTTTTATTAAAAAAAAGACATAAATATAAATCTTTAAATTATTATTTTCTAGCAAAAGATGCAATTCCAAAGTTTACATGATATTCCAAATAATTGCTTTTAAAGACTTGCTATTCTCAAATATTATGAAAAGAATTATGTTTGATAACTAAATAATAAGTTTGCTGATTTATAGCATGTTTACTTTTCTAAATATATCGCTTGATATAAAAATCGGTGAAGAGCTTGGATAACTTCAATTTGTGTGTTAATAATCTCAAGAGGGGCGTTTAGAGTGTTCTTTGAGAGTTTGCTGGAGAAAAAATATTTTCAAAATTTAAAATACAATTATTTCGCCAATTGTCAAAATAAATGGCTTTTACTTATACTTCTTAATGGTATAAATATGTGCTATGTTGTTTTTGGGCTTAGGATTCTTCTATAGTAGGTGTCTCTTACTTGTTGGCGATAAATTCAATGATAAATGAACGGTACGCACTTCACTTGTTTTCAAGATAATATATATATTCAGAACAAGTTAAACTTATGTACAACAAATTTTTCACGCCATAGAGATTATAGGCATATCATAAACACTATATATATGTAGTTCACTTAGGCATAATCAATTGCTTTAGAATTTCAGTTGACAAGCCAAACTATCTTCTCTATTACTATCGCACTAGTATTCTGTGCAATTGTGGCGCGAGTTACCGTAATTGTTTGGTCTTCTTTCTTCTAAATATCCTATGTTCCTTTTGTCAAAGTGCACTCAGGTTGATTCAATTACTTTAGAAACCACAGCGTTCTAATAGAAAATATTTGCATCGTCATAGAAACAAAGAGCTGGTGTAGAAGTGTGAAGCTAAAGACAGAATGAAACCATTTCCAATGATTGCATATTTTGATAAATTTTCTACCAAGTTAAAACTCATACTTGAACAACACGCTATAATGAACTTATGTTGTCATGTATCACAATACCCTACCATTGATTTTATACCTATTCTGTAGCCAACTTAATTCTAGAATTAGCACCCAGTTAATAGTTTCGACAATGTTTCTGTTATTTCTATTGAATAATTTGTCCTAGAGTGTAAAGGTATTTTACAAGGCAAGCACACAATACTGGCTTTTCAGGAAAATTATAAACACATAAAAGAAAACCCTATCAGAAAGCTTTGGGGCCTGTGAGAACTTAAAAATAACTATCAAGAAGATTGGATATGCAAACTATTCTATACAGTTCTCACAAATTCAACAACAAACAAAATAATAAAACATTCTAAACAATATAAGACATATTTGATAGACAACAATTACCAGATCCTAAAATCGTAAACAGGTTTATCAGGATACAGTGTATTAATCAAGTAGAAAACTTGAAAGTTGCTACCATGGAAAGCACTTTGCTAATCTAGAATTCTACTAGAAGAGAACAGTACAGAGTTAAGCAAATCACTTAAAATCACCCTAGAGAAATTCATAGTCTTGCACAAAGCGTGTAATAGGCCATTTCATATTCACAATTTCTTAAAAATTAAGATAATTTATTTCTGATATAAACATTGTTAAATGTTACTCTGTACGTAAAATAAACATTAATACAATTGAACCTAGAATTTAGACATATTCTGTTTTTCAAGATAGACTCAGTCACGACTTTAGATATTAATACTATTCAGTTCCATGCTGGGTATGTATTCAATATGTGAATTACATTGGTTTTGTTTTTATGCTTTTATTAACAAACGCTCTTAACTACATGTCTTACATTTTCAGAAATAGCTTTCATGCAATTCAAGCAACAAAACTACTAAAAGTCATTATTTTTTTTTATTTTATCCACATACTCACGATGCGTTTACACTCCTTTTTTGTTAGCTCTACATTATGGTATAATGCTGACTGTGAAATGGTTTCTCGATAAAACACGACCGCATTAGGCAATCAATAAACATACAGAATGAAAATATATAGAATAATTACTAACATTTTCTACTTTGCTTACTGTTAATGAAAGAGATAGTCTGCTCCTATGAATCTATATAAATAAAATGGTACTGTATGTTGTCTCTCTATGTAACTACTTCTCAGGATGTGAATGGATCTTCACCAAAATTAGTATGGAGGTTCATCAGGTCCATGCGGGGGTAGATAGAAATTTTCAGTTTTGCATTTTGCGGTTTTTATGGGCGCTTTTGCGTTTTTTGCCGCTATTCGCTCCCTGTAGATGGATCTTCATCAAATTTGGTATGGAGGTTCATTGTGTTCATGGGGAGATGCGTACAAAGTTTCAGTTTTGCATTTTTCGTTTTGCGGTTTTATGGGTGCTTTTTACCACTACCTCACCTCCTGTGGATGAATCTTCATCAAATTTGGTATGGAGTTTAACTGGGAGATACATACACATTTTCATTTTTGCGTTTTGCGGTTTTTAAGAACGTTTTCGCGTTTCTTACCACTAGTTCGCCGCCTATTAATGGATCTTTTTCCAAATTTGACATAAAAGTTTATTGGATCCATGCGGAGATACATGCAACCTTGCGGTTACACATTTTGTGTTTTGCAGTGTTTGTGGGCGTTTTTGCGGTTTTCACAATTACATATAAGGGAAGCAGCTTTTCATATTCTACAATAACCATTCATTAAATATGAATTTACATAACTTCTGTCCAGGGGAAGCTAGTCAACAAATATATTTCTTGTTACTTGTGAACTGAGTTTTCGGTAAAATATTATACTGATTATGGAAACAATACGCTATTTAATATTTTAAACGCTATTCACCAACAGTGTTCAATCGAAAAAACACTAATGTTTTGGGTACATTCAAAAAAGACTAAAACAACACAAGGTTACTTAACTCCTTAAACCCGAGTGGACGCTGTCGGCGTCCAGCTGAAAATGCCGTTTTTACCGTAACCGTCCGATAACATTTATGTCTCTGGTTGAAAACTAATCCAAACCATGTTATTATCCAGCTTTTATAAATAGACTGGAAGTTGTGTGAAGCATTTTCGTTTGTTTTGAAACAGATTTAATATCAACAAGATGTGTTTGAGACCGATTTGTTCACTGTTTTTTTAACAATTTGTTCATATCAATAGTAAAACAAAGATGGCGAGTAGAAATAGGCCACCGAAACTCTTTACTGCGGAGCAAGCAATGAGTCTCTTCAATCATTGATGAAGGAGAGTGATTCAGATCTTGAATTTGACTTTGGAAGAGATTCCAGTGATGGAAGCGACTCAGAACAGCCATCGAGAACCACTTCCAATGGTTCTCAATCAGCTGATCAAGGGGAGGGGCATGTCCCAACCAGGACCTAGTGGTACAAAGAGGCGACGATACCTAGCTCCAGCTGTACCTGATCTACCTCCTAGATCTATGTCCACTACCAGAGCCAGAGATAATGACTGGGCAAGATAGGTCAGCCACAAGTAATGACTTTGAGTTTTTGCCAGAGAATAGGCTTGACCCTGATGTGCATACTGACATGAATAATAACTTAACACCAATCGACTGTTTCAAAGCTCTGTTTACAGAAGATGGAATAATGCTCTCATCACTGCAAAGAAAACGCCTGCTCAAAGACGGTCGAGGTACTTGAACTGGACTTCCTTTGCTCACTATGAGTTACTGACGTTTCTTGCGATGACAACATCAATGAGCATCGACAAACGACCTAGCATTCGAGACTACTTCGCCACTTACCAGTCTCTCTACACACCTTTCTATCACCAAATATTCGACAGGGAGGGGTTTTAGGCTATTTACTCAACAATGTTTCATGTGGGTAACGCTGATGCTAAAATTAAAAACAAAATTAAGAATATTTAAATTTTATAAGGTACGGTGATAATTATTAGGAAACCATGTAAAGCATTCTGGCAAAATACGCAAAACATTATGAGTTTAAAGAGTTAAGCCCTTTCAAGATGAGCTAGATGAATTTTATTAATATTTCAAATGCTATTTCATGAGTGAATAGGTACAGTACGTGACGCTACACAATGAATATGTAATATAATGTTTGAAGAGGCACAGTATATAACGCCACACAATGAAGAAGCAATGTAATGCTTGAAGAGGCACAGTATGTAATGCAACACAATGAAGGTTGAATGTAATGCTCGAAGAGGCACAGTATGTAATGCCACACAATGAAGATTGAATGTAATGCTTGAAGAGACACTGTATGTAATATCACACAATGAAGATTGAATGTAATGCTTGAAGAGGCACAGTATGTGATGCCACACAATGAAGAAGTAATGTAATGCTTGAAGAGGCACAGTATACGGTGTCACACAATGAAGATGTATAATAATGCTTGAAGAAGAACAGTATATCATGCTATACTATGAAAAAGCAATGTAATGCTTGAAGAGACACAGTACGTAACTCTACACAATGAAGAGGTAATGTAATGCTTGAAGAGGCACAGGGTGATCTCGTTGATCAAATTTCAAGATTTTCATAAAACACAGAATTCTATGTAGCCACTCACCTGTGAACTGAGTCAATCCACCAAGATGTCCTAAGGATCAAACAAACAAAGGGCCCTGCTGTTCAATAAGTGGCTGACACTCGAAGTATGTTAAAAACAACAAGTAAAAGTCCTTCAACACCCTCAAACATTGTGTTGTAACAGACTGAAGAGTTTAAGTTGAGGAAACGAAGTTTGTAGGCATAGTACTTTTCCTCAATGAAAACATTTGAGAGTAGACAACACTAATATAAGTAAAAATAAGTAAAGAAAGAATATTTGGAGGTCAAGTAAAGCTGGTGATTTAGGTAACAGTAGTGACGTGATCAATCATTGCTGCAGTATTATAATAACATGCTAATGGAAGGTATAATTTCCCTGGAGTTTTAATTTAAGAGAGAAGAAATCAGAGGTATTCTTGTGTCAAGGCCAAGCACTACTGTAATACACTGCATTGTCGAGTTTTAATTCTCTTACAATGGTATGTCAGAATTGCACTTGAGTCTCGTCAATGTGCTTGAGAATGAATTGAGTTTAATGCATTTACATATATATGTGTGAACCATAACTCGTGATCTTCGCATTCTTGCAAATGAGAGATTTTTATACAGGCTATAATGTGTGGTATGTTGGTCACAAAATTCATGACATGCTATGTAATCTTCTGCTCCTGACTGAAACCATCGAGGCTAAGTGTAAGAATTCTCTCACAATTGTAACGTGAATTTGGTCTATGCTTTTGTGTGTTGGGAGATCTTGTTCGATTCTTCATGTCTCGGGAACGCTGCTTTAAAGGCAGCTTCTGATGGGAGGATACGCCAAATTTCGCTACTCCGTTCAATGTCTTTCTCGATCAAGTTAAGTAAAGATACGTACTGTTTGAATATTTCTGTTTACATCATTATGAGTTCAAACTCTTGAACATTTTCCCGAATATAAAGTTGCTGGTAGTGTGTGTAATACTCAGCTATTGCCGCTACTGTACACCTTTTCAATTTCATCGAACATAATTTGTTGTATTATCAACACCTATAGTTTAAAAAGGTTTCATAACTATTCTCTGAATGTACCTGACTATATCAGTCATGTCTCTTCTGTTTTCCTCGTAAGTGCATTCATTCATTGGGATGAGGAATAATGGAGGCTATTTGCCGAAGAATACCTCAAGGCTGCCATTAAATCTTGCATTTTGAGCACAATAATGGCCGGAGAAAACCTTGTCACCAAGATTGCCTTTGATCATATCACCAAGATTTCTCTTATTATTCACCATTGTGGTATGCTTAGTTAAGAAGAATTAATTCATAGGTAGCTACTAGATATATACAATAAATAGAAGATTGAAAATTAATGGGCACGATCAAATTGACATATATATAAGTAAAGAATTAAGAGACTAAACCGTATGTAGAATGTACAAAACAAATGTTTTGTATTAAACTGAAACTGTGTTTCGTACAATTTAAAAAACAAAACACCGGGTATCTTAATTTTAAGAAAAAATTATAAATAACTGATTTCAAGGCAAGCAAATGAAACAAAATCTAATACATTTACTCTTTAAATTCAGTAATATAAATTACTAAAATATACATATTGACCATACTGGATTTTTTATAATTGTTAGAAGACAATAAGAAAAATATAACCAATGGTGTGCAAACACAGGCCAATGATCCAGAATCAAGTTAAAAAAAAACGCTTCAAAATTAATTTGTTCGTTTTCAGATATTTGCGCAAAGCTACTCAGGAATTATCTGCACAAACCGGTCTGATTTTGATTGGATAGACTAGGGCGAAGCTATCTACTTAAACAAACCTACCTTCAACTCTTGGGTTACACTTTTATGAAACTGTGTAGGAAATTACG
This sequence comes from Limulus polyphemus, assembly GCF_000517525.1. Taxonomy (NCBI): domain Eukaryota; kingdom Metazoa; phylum Arthropoda; class Merostomata; order Xiphosura; family Limulidae; genus Limulus; species Limulus polyphemus. The sequence goes on along the minus strand of NW_013665669.1, from coordinate 1,342,500 downwards.
CATATTGGTTGTTGAAAAGATAAAAAGAAGTATGTTATAGGTCAAACCACCAAGAAATTAACATATATATATATATAATTGTGGATATAACGTTTCGGGCAATGCCCTTCTTCAGGTATCACTAACTGAACAGTAAACCGTAAACGAAAACATTCTAAATCGAAGGTCATGTGACGTGACAATGTAACAAATATACATGTATAACAATGCTTACAAACAAATGAAACAATAGAAAGTGATATATATATATATATATATATATACATACAAGCGCGCGCACATTCATATCTATACATACATATATGAATATGTATATATTATAGTTTAAAAAAGGATAGATACATAATTTACTGTATAATACCTTTTAAGAAAGTATAAAACTAAAACGAGAAATATTAGAAAAAGCTAAAAAATTCATTTAGTCCATCGGGGTGGAAAGTTCCCAGATCAAAAATTATTTTGTTTTCTTGTACTTCGCGGTTATGCACTTCCCATATTTCTCGTTTTAGTTATATATTTATCACTTTCTATTGTTTTATTTGTTTGTAAGCATTGTTATACACGTATATTTGTTACATTGTCACGTCACACGACGTTTACGGATTTACTGTTCAGTTAGTGATATCTGAAGAAGGGCATTGCCCGAAACGTTGTATTCACAGTTATATATATTAACTCCTTAGTGGTTTAACCTACAACATACTACTTTTACACTTTTATGGCGGAACAGTGAAGAAGAAGAAGAAGAACTGGCAGTTATTTAGATTTAAAAATAATTGTTTCCGAAGGAAACAATTATCAATCTAGGGTGTTCGAAGATTAAACAATCCTCTTTCACCCCACAACTTTAAATGGGTGAAAAGTCCGGCTGAAGCCCGGACAAATCAGTCTCATCCGGTAAAGCGAATGATTAGAGGCCTTGGGGCCGAAACGACCTCAACCTATTCTCAAACTTTAAATGGGTGAAAAGTCCGGCTTGCTCGGCGGAACAGTGATTTGACCGTCGCTCTTTTAACGCATCCATGGCCTCAAGACGCGAAGCTCGATTTTCTATTTTCGTTGTAACAGGATGCGAACGATGGTCCCATAGGTCCACAGTCCGGCACATTAACAACTAGCCCACTTTTAGTTCCAAGTTTAAAAGAACAGCTACAGGAACTACACCGGGGAAACCGTGGAGAAAGCTCTCCACCATAATAAAAAAATGGTGTGGAGCTTAGAAAGGAGTAGGAAGCAAAGTTCTAGAAAAAGGACAACAATTCAGGAAATAGCAGGCTTTTGAATATTCCCGTGATATATATATATACAAGAACTAAAAATTTAGAAATAGTTGTTTAAGTAACAAATCACAATATTGAAAAGTTAGGGTGTAATGTACCACGACTTCATTCGATTGAAGCCAATTTTTCAGGGGGGGGGGTTCTACAATTGATTCATGGATTTTACTCCATAGATATTTAACATTGATTTGAGATTCTATGACTGTGATGGCAAAAAAAAGAGAACTTTAGGTATTATTATGCCATTTTAATTAATTTCAGGTAATAAAGTCATTGTAGATTTTTATAATAATTTCTAGGTAGAGCTGTCTTTCATCAAGGTAGAAATTATTTAGTCAAAGAAAGGGCAGAAATTATGAATATCTCCCCAGCGAAAACTTTACTGACATTTTGTCTTCATAGAATGAAAACCATAATCTGCATCTATTGTTTCAATATACTCCAGGTTTATCACCAATCTAGCTTGGTTAAGTTCCGAAGTTAGGTTTAAATATATTTACTCAAAAAAAAATGTTGTTAGATCCTTAAGTCCTTAGCTGTAAGTTAAAAAATTTTAACACGTCCCTTCAAATTACTCAAAGCTCTTCTGCCTTACTATCGAACTAGATGTGCTGATGAGAGCTTGAAATTGCTGTCCTCAGTTAGTTATGGTACCCAACAGGATGTTAACATATTTTTTCACACATTTATAACTTATTTTTGCGCATTAAATTTGAAAAGTCGAACAGTGAAAAAGGGTATCGACTTAGAATTAGGGATATGATAGATGTTTTTTGAAAACGTACTTACAAATTGGAAAGAATTTTATGAATAGTTAATTTGCAAAAATGTTCATGCATTGTGTATATTTTTGTTTCTTATCTATTTATTTAGTGCTTGCTGCAGTTAAATTAACGTTTTGATTATATTTTCGTGAAATTTAAAATTTTTAAACCAAAAAAAAAACCACGAATAGTGAAATGTATTGCTTAGGAAGTTTCGCACGAGTACAAAGGTTAAGCCCGGCATGGCCAGGTGGTTAGGGCGCTCGACTCCCAATCTGAGGGTCGCGGGTTCGAATCCCCGTCACACCAACATGCTCGCCCTTTCAGCCATGGGGGCGTTATAATGTGACGGTCAATATCACTATTCATTGG
>NW_013665669.1:1337659-1339223 GCF_000517525.1 Limulus polyphemus | reverse complement strand
TCTTACACTGCTAATTAGGGACGGCTAGCGCAGATAGCCCTCGTGTACGTTTGCGCGAAATTCAAACAAACAAACAAAGGTTAAACCTTTAGGTATTATACCCTTCCAAAGCTCCCCATGTGAATAAATAAATCTATTGGTTAGCCATGAACAGCAGAATAAACTCAAATTTGACCTTTGATTTACACAGTTTCTTAACCAACCAGATTTTTTACCACAGGTCATTATATATATATATATATTTATCTGTTCCTCATATGCATAGGCGGCAGAACATATCTGAATTTGGGGTAGGGAATATTGACGATTGGGAGAACTTTATCTGCTATGTTTGTTTGTAATTAAGCACATAGCTACACAATGGGCTATCTGTGCTTTGCCCACCACGGGTATCGAAACCCGCATTCTAGCGTCGTAAGTCCGCAGACATACCGCTGTGCCACTGGGGGGGGGGGGGTTCTGCTATGTTAACCGTGACAAGGGAATTCCAAACTTTGCGTGATAGTTATATACAAGTCTCTATTTCACATTTAAAGGAGTACTTACCTATTGGGTCATAATTGGGGGCATATGCCCCAGCGCCCTCATCTCGGTTCCATCGTATGTTTAATTTTTTTTTTTTAATTCCTACTTCGTTTGCTGGAGTGGAGCTGGGAGTATTTGTCTTAGTTTCAGGTTTAAAACTGGCAACGTTTCAATACGTTTCTCTACAATCCGATGTAATTATTTGTAAAATATTAAGCCGTTCATAAACTGATCAACATAATCACTATAATGATTTCCTTTTTGGCTGCGGTCAATAGTATTTGTTACGACTGTCCGTTCTAACTGAACATTTAATATTTCACTTTAATTAATTCCTGTTATTTGTTCTTAATACACGTCTGTCTATCTGTTATCAACTCTACACACAAAAAGGAATATCAATAGAATACTAATAATTTACATTTTATTTGTACGTTTACCTGGAAGACTAAATTGTATGTTTATCTATCAACGTACTGAAGCATATGTGTTTAATGGTGTATTATAAATATATCTAAATGTGTATATGTATTTGTATTTTTACAAAAAAAGGAGAAGGAATGTCATATTTCTTCAAACCCGCTGTGTATTTCAATTAATAAACTGTAGTTTGAAATACTAGGAGTCGTATGGTTCTATTCATCAAGAGGAAACCATTGGTAAAAAGAGTATAAAAGCTAAAATAACTGTGAGGTTAAGAGTGTTAGTTTGTCATTTATTAAGTTTCTTTACTCGCTAAATAAACAATTTGGTTAGAAAATAATTTACAAAATCTTGAATGATTCTTAGTCAATCAGATGCACGTAACTTTTAAGTTTTGCCATAATACATTGATTCTGTTTTAGAAACTTAACCCTGTGCCATGATGCCTGGGACATGGTCATTCATAAAAAACAAGTGAATCTGACATTGTTATGTGACGAAAGTAGACTATAAGCTTATTCTAATTTATTTATGCCAGCTAAGCAGTTTAAAACTTTTATAAGAAAGATATTGTTACGTCTCCGTTCGTTAATTGATTTTCCGTAAATTCGTTCCG
>NW_013665669.1:1323430-1336659 GCF_000517525.1 Limulus polyphemus | reverse complement strand
GTGACTGTGGAAATTCTGTGTATTACACAGTTGTATCGAGAAAGAATAAACTAGTTTTAATTAAGAAAGGAATTGTATCGCTGAAGTTCATCGGAAAGAATTTATACCGGAAATTAACAAATGAGCATAACAATAATTTGGATGACTAGATGTCCCAGTTTGGAACCTGTTATCTCAGAGTCCCAAATTACTTTAGGATGCTATTTTTTCTGTTTTTTTTTTAAAGGGAAAAGACTGTTTAAAATACACACCATCCATATACCTAGCTGTATCTATAAGGTTACCATGTGCTTGTGAAGTATTTATGAATGAATGAATGAGAACATTCGAGAAGAGTGAAAAAAAACTCACAGTAAATGGAACAAAATGCTGTTAGAAGTCTGATATCAGAGAAACTAATTTTGACACATTCGTGCATCCTCTTCAGTCTCATTGACAGTTTGTTTTGTCTGTTTGTTATTTCACTAATTGCTGTACACAAAATTGTGTTCTTTTATTATTGGAGATGATCTATTGCTGGAAGCCACTAGAAGCATTGACACTGAGATGTCTATATAAGGAGTTACCTGCAGATTGCGTTTCTGTTTTGTATTTATAAGTGAAGATGAATTGAAGCAGTTTAAAATGATGTTACATATGTGCTTGTTTGTTAATTTCCGGTAGAAATTCTTTCCGAGGAACTTCAGCGACACAAGTCCTTTCTTGATTAAACCAGTTTATTCTTTCTCAATACAAACTTTTAGTACACAGTAATTTCACAATCAGTACGTTTCTCGTCACTTTAAACTTAACTACTTTTATAATATACGCTATAAATCACAGCGATTCAAAATCTCAATAACTTCGCTTTCTACGAGTGCAAAACACTAGCTCGAAACAGAATTATAAATTACCCGGAACTCTCTTCATTCAATCCCGCAGACTTGTATACTAAAGAAGAGGGCGTCTCGAACACACTCGGCCTCCCCGATCATTCATAATCATTCGAGAAATTCATCACGTGCCACCAGCGTCACGTGACTTCCGCTGTCGTAACAGTGACTTACAAATTAACCTGTCATTTATTCATGAAACTCTTCCCTAAGATAATATTCCAAAAACAAAACAAAATTGCAAATGAATGTTTGAAAAATGAGTTCAAACATTTCCAGGCAGTTTTAATTTTGAAATCACCAGAAAGTTGTAGGAATATACTCTTAAAAACCCTTACTGCTTCTGTATGGAAATTTCAAAGTTTTTCTGATGGCTGAAGAGATGGGTGGTACTCTCACTAAAACAAATTTGTCCTGATGTTTCCTGTATCAAATATGGTTACCCTCTGTATAATATGTGATCTTGGACTATCTTAATAACAGCCAATAGCAACACATAATTGAAAACTGTACCTAAGTATAACATACCAAAACATGTAAAATGAATTCGGCATTATCAAAATCTTTTGATTGGAAATACATTATCAGTTGAAAATTGTGACAGGTTTGTAAGATGCTATAATGAACAAACTAATTGTAAATGGTGTGTTTAGTGAAAACCAAAACAGTGTGTACATAGACGTATTACTCAAAATGTATATACTGTTACGTCTCCGTTCGTTAGTTAATTTTCCGTAACTTCGTTCCCACGAAACTTTAGCGACACAAGTCCTTTCTTAATAAAACTGGTTTATTCTTTCTGAATATGACATTACCGATACACTTATTTTCAACAGTCGCTCTATAACAAACGCTATAACAACGAACGTTAACTTCAACAATACTTTCTGACTGCAGTTCAATTACTCACTACCTACACACATTATCCCGTCACGTTGTGAGCGTCTTATATATATATATATACCAGACTAACATATATCTAGTAAATGCTAGAGCACTCCCGAAGGAACGGGATAGTTCTAGAAAGCAGGTGGCGTGACACTAGTTACGTGACCTCGCTGATGCAACAATATAGTTTTGAAAGATTATGAATAACAACTACTTGCCCGTTGCTTCAAATGGCTTATCAACCAGAGTTGAAGGAGTTACAAGTAAACATATGTTATGTCATATCTCTTATTAGTGAAACCAGTTAACATTGTAAATTTTACTTATACATTTCACCAGTTTTCATGGGAAGTTCTTCTTATCCACGTGGTACATATACATTTATACAATAACAAATATTAAACTTGCTTGAATGATTTTCATCCTTCTTCAGCTGATTAACTGTATTAGATACAAAGATAGATGTTTGGAACCTTCCCGGCAAAATGTTTTTCAAACTTCATCAGTGTATTAACTCACTAGATCATATCGTTTATAGATTAGCTACCCTTTCAAACATAAGTAAATCTACTATACTTAACAATTATTAGTAGTAACATGATTTAAACCTAGTATGCAAGTCTTAAAAAAAATCAGAATATTTCTAGTACAACGTGTACCGCCTATTGAGGTTGTTATTAGAAACCACTTCATTAAGTTTCTTTATAGGTGTTTCTCAAAAACATATAAAAAAGTCGGAAACATCAATGTTGTCACATGTGTTATTTATGTAATTATTACTAAAATTACTGTACGGAAATCTCAATGTGGAGATCATCTGTAACATATCAAGTATGGGACTTTCTGCTCATAAATCACGTTATAAAAGCCTAGTGCGTGATTTGGTGTAATATCCTTGCAAACTCTATGCTGAAAGACTACAGAGCCATACGTTATATTCAATCTTTTTTATTAGCTTGCTACTAATATAGTGAATTATTACTGTATTGTGTTAGCTAGAAGTAAAACAGTGTGAACTTTCTTAAGGTTGGATGACTAATACATTGTGACGAAATCTAACTTGACTTTCCTGGTTCAATTCTTATATGAAAATAACAGTTTCACTTCTAAACATTAATTCTTTATACTTCCATTCAATACGTCGTGTGTGTCATCATTTGGAACCACAAGGCTATAGCGTGATTACAGTGTTACTGGCTGCCATACAAAAGCCTTATCTTGTTTCCATTTTGAGGAAATTCAATCTATGGAATCCATAATTAATTATTGTGGATACACGCATAGAGTGGTAATATTTTTGAGGTATTATGTTCTTGTTGAACTGTAAAGAATTTTATGATCACTTTAAAAATATCATTATTGAATCCAAATCCTTTCATCTGGAACTATTTTTTGTCACGGCGTCAACTGTCTAAAACTTTTCGCAGACGAAGAATATTGTTTTAGAATGTATTTATAATCACATGTTATAGCAGCTCATTTCATTTATGGAATAAATGATTCATCCTTTTGTCATGGTTAATTTTAAGAATAACTCCAATAAAAATCTGTATTTTTACATCACCGAAGTTTGCAGATTCTAGTTAAACTGAGAACCACTTTGTTTTTATGACGTTAATATGTGTTTTTGCTTTTATAATTTTACTTAAAATACTCCGATACAAAGGTATTTTCGTTCATTGTCATACATTAGTCCTTTTGGCGTCGGTACCATGGAGGAGAGGTGGGCGCCATCATGTATCAGAATTTAAGGTGCTCCAACGGTCATAAACGGTATTAAAACAACAACAAAAATAAATAAATCTAGAGATTTTCAAAGTGCTTTATAAAATAAAAACCTTGAAATAGAGTTTTGATTGCTAAACATTTTTAATCAGTTAAAATGTTACTTTAAATATCGTTCTGCTGTATCAAAATACTTTTATACTATTATTAAAAATGTTTGTTCTTTCCTTCCCGCTAGTATTTTACACTTGAGATATTCTGATAGTGAATATTCATGAAACCGTATATAAATGTTGAATCCTTAAGCATGCAATGATATGTAATTCCATATTACTGTTTTTTTGTTTAGTAATCATGAAATGTTTTTGAAGACGAAATGCTCAAAATTCCAAATCAGAAGTACAACATACGAAATATCTAGCTATAGCTTAACATCACTACTAACAACATTTACAAAATCATCTTAATAGCTTTACTTAGCTTTTCATAGCAACCTGAGGAAAGAAATATTCATTCAGTGGAACTATTAGTAAACCAAGGTTATAAACCTTGAAACATTAACCAATGGAACAGTGCAATCAGAAAAATAAAAAGTTTGTTTTCAGATTACAATTAAGTAATATATATATATGGATAAAGGACATTGTCATGTAGAATGTGTTGTTCTATCGTTTTCTCTTTTAACGAAAATATGTCTAAAATAAGTTGTTAAACTGAAGAAATACTACTGTTTTTGAGGTGGCGTGGTAGTTATGAGAAAACGCATACTTGTTATTGTGTCTAATTTCATGGAGTTATTTAGTAAAAAAATATTAACTAGTTGTGGTTTGTGATGAGTATTTAAATACTGATTTACCTCAAGTTAATAAAAAAAAAATCGGAACACGGCTGCATAGTAGTTCAATTAATTCAGTCAGTATTTTAAAAGTGTTCTTGCTTTGGTAAAATATTTTTCACCAGCTATACAGAAGGTTCATCGGACTGTATAAGAATAATCTGCATGTGCTAAGGCAGTGACATATCACCACAAATGTTGAACAGACGACACCTTTAGCCACCACAAATGTTGAACGGGTAACACCTTTAGTCATTACAAATGTTGAACAGACGACACCTTTAGCCACCACAAATGTTGAACGGGTAACACCTTTAGTCATTACAAATCTTAAAAGGGCTACACATTTAGCCACCACAAATGTTGAACAGACGACACCTTTAGCCACCACAAATGTTGAACAGACGACACATTTAGCCACCACAAATACTGAACGAGCGATACGCTTAGCACTACATATTTAGACAACAGTGAATTCACAACCACTAAACAGTGTAATGTCGCCACGAACTTATGGCTGAAGAGTTACATAACAGCCGTGTTCGAGAAAGGGTGTTTATATAGTGAGATTACTAAATGATGTAAACCCAAAGGACACAGCAATTCGAAGAAGGCAGTCTTTAGACTTTTCCAAGAAAAACTCGCAAAGCAGAGCAAAACTACACCCGAGGCCAATAAGCAGCAATGTTATCATCCACAAAGAGAGAGGTAAGGTTGTGAAAGAGAACTCTCCAGCCTAAAATAACCACTGTGATGAGGATTGGTGTATCTTCTGGTATTCTTTAACAAGATAATAAACGACAAATTAAAGTTAAAGAACGTTCAAAGTTTTCAACCACACTTCTAAATCAAAAGTTATTTTTATGAAAACAATGACTGAAAAACTGAAACAGTAATTCCATTTTAATGCGCAACTGCTACGTCTCATAATGTAGCTCAAATGGACTTTTGCATTGTCTGCTTAAACTTGATCTCCAAAGCTGACGTTCACGTATAGCAGAATGTTTGTCAAGATGTGTAGTTTAAGATTAACCTGGCTGTCCTTATCGCAGGAGACTTTTCACAGCGTAATGCTGAAGATGTTGATATAAATATCTTTCTACTAAATACTTTTTTGTAAAAGCTATTTAACGGCTTCTCATTAATAATGTTGGTATAAAAGTATTTCCATAGTATATTTCAGAAGCTGTTGTTATAGAATAATTTCTACATTACTCGGAGAATAATGTCTTATATTTCCATAACATTCTGGATAATATTTATATCTTTAAATAGTCTTTTTATATTCTGTTAAGCTTCATGGGAAAACATTTTGCTACAAAGCTCTATCGGCCCGGCATGGGCAGGTGGTTAGGGAGCTCGACTCGCAATCTGAGGGTCGCGGGTTCGAATCCCCGTCCCACCAAACATGCTCGCCCTTTCAGCCGTGGTGGCGTTATTATGTTATGGTCAATCCCACTATTCGTTGGTAAAAGAGTAGCCCAAGAGTTGGCGGTGGGTGGCGATGACTAGCTGCCTGTCTTACACAGCTAAATTAGGGACGGCTAGCGCAGATAGCTCTCGTGTAGCTTTGCGTGAAATTCAAAACAAACAAACAAACAAGCTCCATTAACTAAAATAGATATATTTTGTGGTAGAATTTCTCTAAAACCTCACATAGAGATTATGCTATGAAAACAATTTTACATCTTTTGAAATAAGGTGTTGTGTTAGCGTATATACAGCTCCTAAAAAAACGATGCTTTTGTTAAGTATTTCCATGCACGTAAAGAAAGGCATTTCATAGACATATTTCCTAGAAGTAAAAAAAATGTGAAGCTCATTGTTCTCAATATTATAATAAAGTAAGATAGGTTAACTGAATTTTTTCTAGCTTATACTGGAAATTAGATGTTTTGATTTTGAATTATTGTCAGTAGTTTGAAACATCAGGAATACAATGATTAATTAAACAGGCCTTGGTATTAGAAAGAAAAAATTGCTTATTAACACGTATGTAAAACATTTATTTCAGCAATTCACGCAAATCTCTTTATGCAAAAACATAGAAAATAATTATATCTATAGTTGAAGTAATTTTATTAATACTATCTTCAACAGACATTCACTTTATTTTTAATTAATTTATCATGTTTAGGCACCCGATATTTCTATGGAAAAACTCAGTACTATTGTTTGTTCTTTTTGTTTAAGTCATTATTATTCGATTTAACAGGTTCTACCTGAAACGTGACTTACAGCATTGTTTATAGAATTACTAGGTTCCCTAACGTGTGAATGTTGTTGGCTGTTTATCTCCACCTACTTTCTATGGCTCAAGATCTTCACAACGTTTTATCACTTATTACCCGATCTGCAAAAATATGCAGTTACAAATTTGATAGAGGCGTATATTATATATATATCTATCGCACCTTAATATGAGAAAAAAAGCATTACGATAAAGGATAAATGTGAAGTAATATTTTAGTATAGTCTTGTGTTTATGAAACAAGTGTAGCAAGTTAAAGTAAAAATCTGGTGTAAGATTGTGGTTTTCTCAATATAATGATTCTACTGGGCGTAAAACTAAGGTGACTTTTATGTATAAATATATAATTCATTTTAATTGCTCAATTTATACCAGTGTGACATATTTCATTAAATATAACATATATACTTCTTCAGGAACGGTGGATCAATTTTTGAGAGATATGAGATATATTTCAAAAGCAAGATCTTAAAAAAAATTAACGATTCAAAAAAACAAAAGTAAAAATCCAGTGAATATTCTACAGCTAAATTCTCTTAAAGGGATTGCACTTAAAAATCCTCCAATTATCCCAAAAGTATAATTCCTAAAAATCCTGCAAATAGAGTCTTTAAAATTCCATCAAATTAAATCCGCAAGATCTTACAAGTAAAATGCCTTAAAAATATCGCAAGCAAAATCTTTTTAAGTATCACTGCCAGATGAAGTGGTGTGTTATTTGTTTTTTTTTATCAGCAGCGCCGCCTATGGTTAAATTAGACTGTTTGTCAATCAACTACTGAAATACTTTAAATAATGATAAGTATAATGATTTGAATATTTCAATAGGTGTCTATTATTTCTTGTTATTCTTAAGTTTGGTCAGCACACTTCTTGAAAGGTAATTTCCTCGTAGGTAAAGATGACGCATCGAACCATGAACACTGCGTAAGTAATGGTGATCATTAACCCACAGGATTTGTGCGTGTGGGACGGCGCAATTACCCTTATCTCAGTCTGTTTACTGAATTCTGCTATCGCTCGTATGTAACTGCTGCTTGGTTTTTCTGGCGCGCGTCAGTTTGCATCGGTTCCACGTGACTAATCGCTAAAGGGCATTGTATAAGGTTGTTTCTCAAAATGAAACTAATGTTGCTGGTCGACGGTTTCATGAAGTGCTGCTGATCTTGGTTCAACTTGCTTTCAGTCGACTTCAGAAACAGCATTACAAATTGTGAAGAAAACTTTTTTCTTGCTTTTCCGGTAGCGTTTCATTTTTTACTCCCTAATTATCTGAACGTGTGCGTGGTTACTGTACATGCTTGCCACAACGATGCGTAAAACATTCGGTAAAGCTCTGATTGGCTAGAGTTTTCAAAGGCCCCCGTCAGAAAGAACATATGAAACAAAGATTACAATAAAAAGCGGAACAGGATCACCATCATTTGTTGAACACTTCGGATATTTTTGTGGAGCGCCACCTGAGATCTAGCTTGGCGATTTTCTAAATTGCATATTTTTTCTCATATTTCATAACTACCTTGGAGTCTCTCAGCTACAACACTCTACAGTTAGATTGCCCCTAGCGTGGGTAATCATATAAATTTTTCTTTTACTTCCTATCCGTTCTATAGTATTTCATTGGTTAAATTTGAACTTAAATCCCGAATGACTTTCACTTGTGGTTACTGTATACATGTGGTATACGTTGTTAAAGAAAAATGGTTTTAAAAAAACTATTCCTTTGACAATTATTTCTTTGTATCAAGTTTGATAATTCGTGGAGTTGCCGCGCCTTCTATGTATTTTTAGGAGATTATTTCAGTTTAGGAATTAAAAGAAATCTACACATGTTACACCATAACTTAAAACGAAACCTTCCCTTCACTCCCACTGCCCATTTAAAATAAAAATAGTTCAGAGTAACCTTCTCAAAAAAGTCGATAAAGTTGTTGTTTTTAATGAAGGCACTAAAGCACTGTCTCCGCACGTCTGTATTCATGTTTCCGCTATGTAACCACAAGAAAACGTCTGTTATTGGAGCTTTTGAACACTTAAAAAACACATGGGCTGTGACGAGCAGTCTTTCGAATGAGTTTCGTTTATTTCGTCCTCTGTATTGTTGTGTTAAAGTTTCATACATCAGTAAGTTATGTTAAAGAAGAACATTATAACTGCTTTTTTTTACACATGTTTTAATTACAAAAAATATTACAGTGTATCACAGTATTAATATTTGAATTGTTGGCTGAAAGCTTATGCAAAATGTAAAACCGGTTCGTAACCTTCTTTTCCATTTTAAACTGAAATCCAAATTAATTTCCTTACTAATTTCATCATTATCTGTAACAGCAAATATTACTAGTACCAAAAAATTAACTTGTGGGAGAATCATGTTTACTTGTTCAATATAGCAAGGCCCGGCATGGCCAGGTGGTTAGGGCACTTGACTCGCAATCTGAGGGTCGCGGGTTCGAATCCCCGTCACACCAAACATGCTCGCCCTTTCAGCCGTGGGGGCGTTATAATGTGACGGTCAATCCCACTATTCGTTGGTAGAAGAGTAGCCCAAAAGTTGGCGGTGGGTGGTGATGACTAGCTGCCTTCCCTCTAGTCTTACACTGCTAAATTAGGGACGGCTAGCGCAGATAGCCCTCGTGTAGCTCTGCGCGAAATTAAAAAAAACAAGAAGCAGAATCAATATAGCAGATGTTTTATACTAAGCAAACATCATTGAAACACTAAACACCTTTTTGATTTTAATTATCTGTCAGTAGCTATCATGAACTACTCACATGGATAGATTGACAGGTTAGCAATGCTACAACATTTTGGATATAATATATATATATATGTGTTTATGTATTTGTATATTATATTTTAAAATACAATTTCGATCCTTATTGGTCCTTATGAATTATCAAATTGACAAATACCTCTGATTAATCTGTGCATATTTGTAAATCAAATAAAATTCTGAGAATGTATGACTGAAAATAAGAAAGAGCGTAAAAGAATATGTCAAACATAATGTATCTGCTATTTTTAATGCCGAAGAGGCATTTCGCCCAATAATACATAGGTATCCTCTGAGAGAGATCAACTCATTTGATGTTGACAGCATGAATTGTAAAAGAAACAAGTTTGGTGCAAATATGTTATCCTTAGGACTATCGACACTCAACCTAGCAAAAAAATAAAAACAAACACCCACCAACTCAAACAATATAGTTGATTGAAGTAATTCCACGCCTCCTATTTGTAGGGTGTGAGAGGAGGGAAATGCCCATCCCCTTAGTATTAGTAGGGAAGTCAGCAAAGGGGCGACCAGCGTCTTGATCTCATGTTACCCCTACTGTAGCAGAGATGGGCTCTCAATTACAGACGATGAGGAACGCTACGTCTCTCATTCCAAATGGCTGTTTAATCGTCTCCCACAACTTGTAAACTAGGACATCTTTCAATCAATATACCAGAACTCGGCAGTAATATTCTTTATAAAATATTTGTTTTTGGTATCTGCCAGTGTAAACGCTTCTTTGAAAATGTTTGTATATATCTCCAAAATGGATGGCTTCATCTAACTTATAAGGGAATGAAGCAAAAGCATTATCAGTTTATTTTTCTATAGAAATTACAGACGAGTAGGTTTTATATGTACAGTGTCACAAATATATCGTAATTTTATTGAATTAACAAAACGAACACTCTTCGCTTGTTTGTTTGTAGTCAAGCACAAAGATATACAATGGGCTACCTATGCTGTGTCTACCACGTATATCGAAACCCGATTCTTAGCGTTATAAGTTCGCAGATATTAGTCTGCTGTAAAAACAAATTACAGCTTTAGTTTTAAAAGGATCAGGGTTGGTAAATATGTCAATATTACTACCATAAATAATTCCTCATATGCACCCTAAGGAAGAATTATTCTGCATTAATGCACTGAGCTACAAGAACAATTCTTGATTAACTAATGGATTAAACGAGCAATGTATAATCATCATATGCAATATATAAATATATATTCATTTGTGAAAATACTTTTCTTTATATAGACCTTCAAACTAATATTTTATATAAGAAAAATATTAATATTACAGTATGTTAATTACAACAAAAAATATGATAATTTTTGTTATAAACTTCAAACTTATAAATATGTAGCAAGAGAAAAATATTCGACATATTACTTTAGTAAAATTTGTATTTGAATACATAATCTCATTTGTATTTCACAAGATAGGACTCACTACAAGGACGAAAGCTAATGGTGTTTTGTTTAAGTGAGTTATTTACATGACTCACTCTATTCACAGTGAAAAATCTTGTTATGCTACGTGAAATGTACTTTTGTTAATAAAACGTTATTTTTATATAATTCTATGGGTAATGTCATTTAATTAAATCTGCTTCATTGATTTAGGCCACAAGTATAATCTTGCAAGGTTTTAGCTGGTATTATTATACTTAACACAACTGATTATAGCACCAACAACTCCACTGTTGCATTACCTGCCGAAGATGAAAAAGAAACAAAAAGAAACAGATCGATACACACTTCTTCCCGATAGTAACTGAAGTAGAACGTCTCAAAGTGATACAAACAGTTAATTTAAAAAAATCCCCTAAAAAGCAAGATAAATAGCTTTTATCAAAGTAAAACTGAAAATGACGCCTTTGAAAGTAACATAAACAATCCTTTTCAAAAGTACATTTGAAGGCAGAAGACTATTCACCTGATGAAAACACTTCAAAGCAACACAGGAGGTACATCTTCGGACAAATCTCCCCAGGATAATATAATATCTCCCATCAATAGTAACACTGAAGAATTCCTGAAAGCAGCATAAATAATCCTTGTCAGAAGGACGAATGATAAAAAACAAAAACCTACAGAGCAATACAAACAGAAGTAGATATAAAAACAACTTGCTTCAAGACATTATAATAGCTTTCAGCAAAAGTCAAATTGAATAACTGCTCACAGAAAAATGAGCACTTTTAGTCATAAAAACAATTCAAAAAATAAGATTTATCCAACTAACCAAAACTAGTTTTTAAAAGATGCACAACTGAAAAATAACTTCTTAGAGCGACACAAACATATCTCGCCATAAGTGGAACTGAAAACTATAAAACCCTTCGTTTACCAACAAAAAATATCTTTAAAGTAACAACAGTTCTCATCAAAAGTTCAACTAAAGGTGAACTAATTCGCCTGGAATAGCATAAACAGTTCTTTCCACAACAACTGGAGAGAACAGAAACGTGTCCATCAAGTAAAAATATCCTTAAAGTAACAACAGTTCTCCTCAATAGTTCAATTTGAACGAATTTACTCTAAGCAATACAAGCTTTCGTTACCAAAAGCACAACTGAGTACGGAAAAACGTTTCGCATCTGAAACTTAACATTAAAAAATTCATATTATAAAAAGATAAAAACAACAATATCAGAAATGTCACAGAAAACTGATAAAAACCGATGGTTTTACATGTAGTTATATCTTTCGAAATTTTAACAACAGCTGTATAGATTTTAAGTAGGACACCTTTTTATTCTCTGTTTTTAAGTTACTTAGTACCTACATTCTGAGTTATTAATGGACTGATAAATTAAATAGAATACTATCTGAGCTATGATTCCGTCTACTATTATGTGGACAAGCTTCAAAAATTTATATTTCATGTTATTAAATAATTTTCTTCATTTGAATATGATACAATACATATCACACATTTATGCACCTGTATTATCTCTTTGTTAGCTCTGTGATTTATTGAAGAAAATCATTTCTCTCCCTTGATTTCAAGAAACATTTATTAAAGTATAGGGCAAGGTGCGTGAATATTTGATAGAGGTATTTGGAGCCTATAAAGTTAGCGCTTAATAACTATTAGTATTTCTGAGCACTAAATGTAATTTATTATTGTTCAGGGCCCGTCATGGCCAGGTGGTTAGGGCGGTTCGAATCCCACCAAACATGCTCGCCCTTTCAACCGCGGGGGCGTTATAATGTGACGGTCAATCCCATTATTCGTTGGTAAAAGAGTAGTCCAAGAGTTGGTGGTGGGTGGTGATGACTAGCTGCCTTTCCTCTAGCCTTACACTGCTAAAATAGGGATGGCTAGCGCAGATAGCCCTTGTGTAGCTTTGCGCGAAATTCAAAACAAACATTATTGTTCAGTAATTAAAAAAAAAAAGTACAATAACCTTGTCTGTAGTTCAAGATTTATATATATAATACTATCGTGTAGCTTTGCGCGAAATTCAAAACAAACAAAGAAACAAATATAATACCAGAAAGAAAGCGAAGACGAAAGGTTGAAGCATGTTAGGCCTATAAACGCTGTGTTGCGTATAAGTTAAAATTCACTCATAGAAAAGCTGCGTCATCGTTGAATGCATTTTAACTGTTAACATTCTAAATTATACAAAATAACTTTACATTGTTAAGGGTTTTAATGTGTACATAGTTTTCTCAAAATGAAGTAGATTTTTTTTCATTTCAGTTATGCTCAAATATGGATTCTGTTTTTGTTGAAATACTTACAATTATAAATAGTTTAAACCTTTGGTACTGATCCACAAAAAACAACAACAAAAAAGAACACCAGCTAAAAATTGAAAACAACAACTAGTCTTAAAGTGATTAAATCATAAGTCAGCGTGTTTT
>NW_013665669.1:1316124-1323238 GCF_000517525.1 Limulus polyphemus | reverse complement strand
AAAAGTGAAGTCAGAGTTTTCAGGTCTTGTGATAAATTAGTTCATTATGTTGTTGTCTTTCCTCTTAAACCTTCTACAAATAAGAAACAGTAACACTTTTTTCTCCGAATTATCTACCATAACCAAGGCACATTATTGAGAAATTCTTCAAGATCTTGTTTTTGTCATCTCACGCCTTTTAATGAAGATGGGAACATTGACAGGGAAATAGATTTGAACGAAGAAGTTTCGTAAAGAGCGCGAGCGGCAGTGTGATGTAAAATTACTCATGCTAGCTAACTCGGTAACCCGTGGCCCGATTTTAACGAAACTTGTTTTATTCTGTTTCTATTCTCATTTCATTACAAATATGGTGCTATTGTGCGCAGTTTTTGCTGTATTTAATTACAGACAAGCAAACAAACAATCTCGGAGTTTTAGTAGTATGTAGATTTAAGTTTACAATATTTCTTTAAGTCTCTCAGACCTAATTTTATTTTGTGATTCGAGACATCACAAAAATTAATATGTAAGAATATAGTTTTTTTTACTTAATTTATTTCGTATAAAAGACCAAAACATTATGTAAAAATCTCAAATATCACAGTAAGTACAATATCATATTAATATATTCAAGAAAAGTGTAATTTCCTTCTTTTGCTTTAGGAATAGATTTTACTAGCTTATTTCTCTGCATAGATTTCTGTAATTTCTACTAGTCAATTATATATATATAAATATCCCTATATGCTGTCACATACAAAAAAAAACCTTAATTTCAACATAATATCTTTACTAATAACTCGATGTTGAAACTGTAATTTTTTATTTCAACCGTTTCGGATCAAAGATACTATACGGAAGTAATATGTGAAAGGTAAAAAGGAACACAAGATATCTGAAGAACTTAAATAAGATATATTAAATGAATAACTTGGTCTTATGAATATGTCTTTTTTC
The DNA here is from genome assembly GCF_000517525.1 of Limulus polyphemus. Classification (NCBI taxonomy): domain Eukaryota; kingdom Metazoa; phylum Arthropoda; class Merostomata; order Xiphosura; family Limulidae; genus Limulus; species Limulus polyphemus. Next base: position 1,322,299 of record NW_013665669.1, on the reverse strand, counting down.
TAGTTTTTTCAATACAATGGTTAGCTAACCTAATGAATAATTAAACTTTAAAAAACTTTTTCTCTGAGTTTTTTAATGCCACTTTCTAACTAACCATCATATCATTTGCTTTAGTTATGAAGTGTTTTAGTTAAATAATTTTACAAATCAAATTAATTGAATTTTCAATCTTAAATCAACCACACATATATAATCGTTTAAACAAAAACCACTTTAAAAAATTACTTAAAAATATTAAAGAAATAAGTCACCTATAGATTAGAGAATTCCAAATATGTATAATTACTTATTCACGTCACGTTAATTCTAATTTCATGAAATCATTTATTTATTATAAGAAATTTAACTAACGAAAAACAGCAAAGAGATATTTCTCTCGCTTTATTGTTCTTGCTCATTTCATCATAATTAATATGTATATTTTAGTTCATTCTCTATCGTAGACTAATCCGAAACGGTACTTAAACTACAAGATTGTGACAGGTTTATTCTTTCATTTATTTGGTTTCAAATGAGATAGAAATCTTCTTTGTAGCACTTAGGGATTAGAATATCATGCACTGAGTCTGTAAAATCTTATAGTTGATATTTCTAAAGTTTTCCTAGAAACGTCATAAAAGTTCTTTCAAATATTTCAAAAATTATTTGATTAAATTATTTGCTAGTCATTTCAGATGTCTTTCGAATATTTAGTGGTAAAGCTACTAGCAAAATTCCCCACATTTCATTAACGTTATCTAATAAATTTATTAATTGATCTAAAGATATATAATAAACTTTCTAGTAACACTGTTTGTGGATTTGCGCACAATCATTCCAACTTTCTATTTGGGTACGATACGTAGACATTTCTAGATTTCTGTTGAGCTTTACTGATAAATATATTTCTAGAATTTTATCAAGATTTGTTAATAAAGATGCTTATTGATATTTTCAAACAGCTAAATCTCTACAGACGTTCCGCGAGCCTCTGACGTTATTATATATTTATAGATCAAGAATTCTTCCGAGGGCTTCAAGTGAGGATATTATTTGCTTTATCCTCATTAATCAGACTTTGCTGGTAGATCTTTCCGGATATTTGTGAATTTCCGTATGGATTTAATAGTTTATGTATCCAGATGAATCTTAAGAGTTTCTGATATAATGATGTATTAATCTGTATCAGTTCGTCGAAGCTCATCCAAAGAAGCTATGTAGAAATCTTCTCTGGATAAGAAGACTGTTTCTCTTTTTTTACTTTAGAACTTCACATATATATTTCTTAAATTGTATCAGCGTTATCTTAAGGTGTAGCTGTGATATCTTGATACATATATACATTTTTACAGAAGTTTTACAAATACTTTTTAGTATAAATACAGAGTTCAAAGCGCCGTTAGTTAAAACTGGTCTGGATTCCATAGCTTACAATCCAGTGTTATTTGCTACCATCAACATCGGAAATATTAAATAGCATATATTGTCAAGAAAACACACAGGGACGTGTTTCGAATGATAATAATAACAAAAGTCTATGAGAATTTCTTAGAAAACGTTTATTGCTTCTTTGGCGGTACATTTTGTCGAGTACAAAGTGTTTATTCTAGGTAGTGGCGTATAATTAATCTTTGTCCGTTAGTAAGCAAAAGTCGTTTGTGCATCGTTAATTAAATTTCTAAGGTAAAATATTTGGTCAGACCCTCTAGCTGCAACCACATAAACCAGGTAAACGGTTCAGTAATGACTAAACACCTGCGTGTAGGCTTGAAGTACATTGGCGGAAGGAATAAGTCATTTATATGCACCAAGGTTTAGCCATGTTGCCGGTCTGTAACTCACTATCGTCGTGCTCTCCAGTCCCAGGAGGTAATCGCCTCCCAGCAGGAAGTCGACGTTATTTGGACTACTTCGTGTCTTACAGAGGGCTGAGATTGAAGCCTACCACCAGAGGGAGTGTGGTATTATCAGTCATGGTGATTTTACATGAGGATTATAGGAATATATTACTATCGCTAATTGTTATATGCAAAAACATCTGTGCAAATTAACGAGTGATTTCGTCACGTAGACCAGATAATGTTCTTACTAAAATAACGTTCTTCAATGTTGGCTGTCTTGTTATGCGGTTCAGTTAAAAATGACTGGGCCTTATAGTTCACTTACTGAAAAACAACAACAAAAAAACCTTCTACATATGTATGTATACTTATTAGCAAAACTTTATTTATGATAGGTTCCCTGAATATGCTAGACAAAAATTTAAGATGAAACTAGAGTAGAGCTTTTGGTTTGTTTTACAGGTCCGATGTTTTCTAAACAGTAGTCTATTGCATAATTCTAGAATGTCACTATTTTGAAGCAGATTTAACAGTTTAGAAATAAATAATTTTTTGTTTAGAGAATCAAGGAGGAATTGTTTAAAATTTTGAATATCTGATAGGATCATATGAACTAATTTCATAAAAATGAATAGACATAGAAGAGGAAGAAGAAAAAATAACGCAAGTATAATAAATAAGTTTATTTCATGTTACGTTTTTTCGGTGGGTTAGTGAAACCGGACTCAGTACAGTATAACTAAACTCCATTGCTAAAAGTGACCTCAAGACTTTTTAAACAAAAATAGCAAATGACCTTCTATTTGGTTATTCAACATTGACAAGTGACTTTCAAATTTTTTGCCTAAGTTAGACAAGTGACTTTCAGATTTTTTGCCTAAGTTTGATAAGTGACCTATAGTTTTTACAATTAACAAGTTAATTATAGATGGATTTTTACGTTGACAAGTCACCTTCATGTTTATTGTCCATTATTGAGAAATGAATTCCAGTTATCTACTGAGCACCAACAGGGAAACTAGAATAAGCAACTGACCTCAACATTTGCTGTTTTTAAGGTGAACTAGCGACCTACAGTTTTGTTGTACACTAAGGACCGATATGATAACTACACAGTTTAAAATCGAAGGGTGACCCGCACTTTGGTCAACCTTTAATTTTGGTATTTACTAATGAGGATCAAGGAAGTTTCGTCGATCAGTTTTAACAAGTAATCTCTAATTTTCTGAAACTTTAGACAAGGGCTAGAATAAAATATAAATAAAACACAATATTCACCTAGCGTCATCAGAATCAAAATAACACATTACAACCTACAATTGAAAAAATATAAGGAAAAATTCACGTGATTTCTAAACACGTGCATCATAACAGAGCAAGAAAACTATAGAGTATACTTATCGAACCTGGACAGCAGACTTCCTCGAGCGTGTAAGAACAAGGAAATGACACCGAAGTTTTTGCGACTCCTATCATATCTGCGTCTTCGGTGAAGCGTAGACAAATCGTTAGCAAAGATTAAAAACGTGACTCCGGAGACCGGAGAAAAACAACTATCTCCTTATTTCCTTATTAAAAAAAGGGTTGCCAACAATTAAACTACTCAGTTATTTTTGTTTACAATAAAAAAACAAACCTTCTGTGTGATTCCCAACATAGAAACTTATACTGTGAACTATTTAAAATGCGAAACTTTTGATGATGTAAGTCATGAGAAAAACTACATTTAAGCTTTTCATCTACCGTATACAGAGTTTTGGGTTCTAATATGTGGTGGAAAATCCTGCCAAGTATTTGTTATGAGGAAAAAATAAAAAACAAATAACATATCTAGTCTATGATGATTTTATTGAAGTGTATGCTTCCCTTATTAATAAAAAATGATTTACGGAGATTGTTTAATAAGATAAAATACCTGAAGCTAGCCAGATTTAAGTAAGAAGAAAAACACCATTTTTTTGAATATTGAAATGATATTATAATTTTAAAAACTGATAAAATAAATCCTATTATATTCACGAGTAAACTTATTACATCAATAAGTTGGAAACTTTACTTGAAGATGTTTCACCATTTCACTCTTTAACAAAGTAGTCCTACTAAAGTAATCTTTAACAAAGTAGTCCTACTAAAGTAATCTTTAACAAAATGATCCTACTAAACTTAGAGAGAATTAGCTTAGAATTAAAAAAAAACTAAAAAGAAAAAGTGTGAATAATTAGAATTTCACACCCGCCTCCTTGATATTCAGTGGGGACAACTTTTTTTTAATGTTTTATCTCGTTGTGTCTCTTTGACACTAGGTGGTGTTATTGGAATCGATGACACTGTTCAGCCAGATAATGTTTTTAGTTTTTTATGGGTCCTAGGCCTCTTAAAATGTATTTAACTTTTTAAACTTTATAAAAATATATTTTTCCTTTTATTGTATACAGTTACTTTTCCATTTTAATTGATTTTATTTTGCTGTTGTTAAAATAATATATAGAATAAAAAAAGGGTGCCAGTACAGCTTTAGTAGCTTTGCATCTAAGCATTCCAACCAATAACAAAAGTCTCTTGTTTCGTTGTTGGTGTTATATAGTTGGTACATTTGGTATTATATGGGTAATAGCAAAGAAAATATTACAATAATTATTGTTTGTTTCAAGGCAGTAGTTAGAAATTAAACTATGTACTAAATGAAATAACTATATTGTCACTTTTGCTCCACCCTTATATTTAATTACTTCATCAGTAATAATAATTATTCGCTTTTCGTTACTTGTACTTTTAACAATTAGCTCGTGCTAATAAGTATGTGCAGTCCTCGTCACATCAGAATGGTATTCTGATATTTATTTCTTTAGAAAAGTTGGGTATATCGTTGAACAGTTATCATGTAATAAAAATTAGATCCCAGATTAATAAGTATCATCTTAAAACAAATCAAGTTTTGTTTGTTAAAATACTCTTCTTAAGTAAGGATAAACTGATGTAGCTAAACTCATGAAGGTATTGAATCTAGTATATTATATATATAAAAATAACATTGAAATAATTTTTATTTAGAAGTTGAGTCAGTGCTCACTCATATCTATGATTGATAAAAGAATACGTGTTTGCAATACATTTCGAATACTTGTGCTTTTATTTTTTCATAATACATAACATATTGCACAGGTACTGTAATTTGAACTTATTATTTCATTAACATTGCAATAATTAGTTTCTGAGCTTTATTTCATTGCACATTTATAATTTCTATTCGATCAGGATTCTAAACAGAGGTGGCAGCACAGTCACAGCGTTATTTCTGTAAGCTGATCCATCATAAACCAGAAAAATATTATTGTCACCTCTAGAAGCTACATATTTATTATTACATCCACCTAACAAGGTCAGTGTTGATACTGCTATATTCGTTTTCAATGACTTAGGATAAAATAATGTAATGTAAAATGGTACAGGAATTCTCATATTTGGACGCAATTTTTTAAATAATAATTAAATTCCAAAATGTGTACCTTTCTTTTAAAAAAAAGAGAGAGAGGCAATAACATGTATTAGAATATTGATGGAAGATATCAGCTATTTTCATTACAAAGCCTTACTGGACCTTTAAAGTTCAGAAGATGTGGGACTAGAGTCTATGATGTACGAAATGCGATCTTTTTTATATTCATTATTTCTTTTACGAAAACTTAATTGATCTTCATCAAACAAGGCTTATAAAATCACTCCATTGTTTTACTACTTTTCATTAGAAAATCTTTCTTGGTTTTCAGAGTTAAAACTTAACAGAGAAATATTTCGAGTCTGCTGTGCACATCCTTTAGATTTATTATATAGTTGGAGTCACATTATCAATCTACACTAAAATAAAATAATAAATTATGTAAAAATCATCTGTATTGAATTTAATGGAAATAGAGCTTAAACACATTCGATTTGTAAGTTTTTCACCAAGATATAATAGTATGACACTATAAATATCTCAGATTTGAAAGGAAAAAAATAGAAATTTGAACAGTGTTACGTATTACAATTTCAAATAGCCTAAAATTGAGTTAAATTGTTCTTAGTAGTTAAATAAATGCCGATATGTATCCAATTTATGATATTTGCCAACAAGATTGATACACACAGTTTCTTTTTAGTACAAATATGTTTTAATATACAAACAATAATACAATTTACAATAACAGTTATTACAAATATTGGTCTATGTACAAAAAAATTACAAACTTACAAGCAATATCGAGTCTTCTTTCTGGTCTGGAACTTCTTGATGTTTTATCGAGGGTTCACCATGAGCGATTTAGTTTTTAGTTGATATAAATGCAATTCACTTAACATGGAGCTAGCTAGCTCTA
>NW_013665669.1:1310010-1315229 GCF_000517525.1 Limulus polyphemus | reverse complement strand
CAGATAGCCCTCGTGTAGCTTTGCGCGAAATTCCAAAACAAACAAACAAAAGCTAGCTCTATAGTCCTCGCTGATCACATGCCCATTACAGGACGAGTTTCTTTTGCCGCTGAAGATATATAATATTTTCGTAAAACTACTAATGTCCGATGTGAATCCATTGAAGTTGAATGGTTTGTAATGTTCGAAATTTATAAATGTTCCTGATCAAATATCTGAAGTTCCCGATTAATAAGCGTTAATCACAATTATAGCTTCCAAAGTTTATAGTATACCAACTGTAGCAAACCAATAATATATACTGTCTTTTGGCGCGTCGTGTTGGTTATATTTATAGGCGTGAGGAGAGTTTCTCGAAATTTCAACTTACGCAACAATACTGACGATACACTAATGTTTACGTACATACATGTATTGTTGATTCTTACACTCAAGAATCCTCCACAACTCCAGCGAACAGAAGATAACCTCGCAGCACAGATTTAACAGTACACGCCATGCACACCTCTAAACATAAATCCAACCCAAACAAACATCGATATTAAAATAGATATATAATAGTAAATTATACATACTGTTTCTGCAAGACGGTGAAATTAATCAGTCATGAAAGAAAGTGGCTCGAAACCTCTTTAATGAAGTTATCGAGACAAATAAATCTAGAATAAAACACACATATATACATGTATATCTATATAACAATTAGTTTCCGAAGTTTCCCTGTCATTTAAAACATTGTCAGAACAACAAGACTGCAATTAATAGCACAATATACATATACATACGAAATAAGTTACTTAGCCTCAAGATGAAGAATAGATCGTCGTATTGTACTTTCTAAGAAACAAAGTCCTTATTCTTGAAATACAAGAAAAAATCCATCTCAATTAGTTTATGCATTTTATAGCCTAATAATCGAGGTATTTACTTAGAGATACACAATAATAACCTATAATCACCAATAATTTATAAAATGGACAGTGACTAATGTAATATAATAAAGTATAGTTGCCTACATTCAAACAATAGTTTCTTTCAAAATTGTTTTCTTAATGTATTATATTGAGGACAATCCTATGTTTTTGAGATGCGTTGGGAGAAAGATATTATATTGTAGTAACAGAAAAAGTAATTTATCGGGAATATAGATGAAAGCAGAGGCCATTAAGTAAAACTATGCACCATTTCTATAACTAAAACCTTTGGGATGAAATATGCTGAAAAGTGGCAAACATGTGAGAGAAGTGGTCTCTATCCAAAGTTAAAATTCATTTAAGAATATGCCCATTTTCTTTGGCCAATGTTGTTTGCAAGTCTCACGAGCGTAAAAGTATTTGTATGGTACAATTTCAAAAGAGAGATTCTTGTTCCGTAAAAGTATTTGTATGGTACAATTTCAAAAGAGAGATTCTTGTTCCGTAAGAGTATTTGTATGGTACAATTTCAAAAGAGAGATTCTTGTTCCGTAAAAGTATTTGTATGGTACAACTTGAAAAAGAGAGATTCTTGTTCCGTAAGAGTATTTGTATGGTACAACTTGAAAAAGGAGATTCGTGTTCCTTCGGTAGATCCTCGCTTTAACATAGTATGGGTGTATCTTTGCAAATTTGGCAGACAAATATGAGGTGAATCAATATAAAATATTAATACAGTTTTAAATGTTAAAAATAATTGTTATTTGTTGGACAGTATACAAACTTTTCTATTGTTGGACAGTATACAAACTTTTCTATTGTTGGACAGTATACAAACTTTTCTATTGTTGAATAGTATACAAACTTTTCTATTGTTGGACAGTATACAAACTTTCTATTGTTGGACAGTATACAAACTTTTCTATTGTTGGATAGTATACACACTTTTCTATTATGTTTGCTGTGTTTTGTTGCTTGACTGTTAGTTTCTCTTAACGTTTAATTTTCATGTTCACAATATGAGGAAGCCAACTGAGATAATAAAAAATATCAACTCAATTCTCACGCAACCAAACCATTTGGTGTGCCTCTCACTTTATTTATATATAATGTAAAGTGTTACAATACACTGTGTTACTAAAAGTGTTGGAACAGCACTCCTTGAAATGGGGATTGTGTTTCGCAGCTGGAGTTTCACTTTAATAGGACATGGGTCCAACTTTAACGTTATTCACAACTGTACTCTGTTACTCTCTAACACGTTAAGCAGCCTTCGCTATAGTTCCACTTTGATAGGGCATGAGTCCAACTTTAACGTTATTCACAACTGGACATTGTAACTCTCTAACATGCTACGCCAGCCTTCGGTATAGTTCTACTTTAATAGGACATGGGTCCAGCTTTAATGTTATTCACAACTGTACTCTGTTAGTTTCTAACGCGCTCCACCAGCCTTCGCTATTGCTCCACTTTGATAGGGCATGGGTCCAGTTATGAATAATGTTATTCTCTAAAACGTTCTACTAGCTTTTAATACATAAAAAAATTGACAAACTAAATATGTTGTATGATTTGGGTTTTTGTTTTCTCTGGAATCGTCCTAGTACATTTTAGTTGGATTTGTTCAGGGTTTTAAGGTGTTTGAGGCTATCTGGACGTTATTTGTCTTAGTGTGTTACGGTGCACTATCATGCTGAAAGAGGCATTATTTTTCTCCAAAAAAGTTCATCAGTCCAGGATACCATAACATGGATTCCTTTACTATTACCCTTTGATTAGTCTAAACCAGCTAAAACACCTTGATTCTATTCTCACAACTCTTTATATTTGAGACAACACAGCTATAATCAAAGTGTTATCCAGATTGCTTTCAAACCCAGATACGTTTACCATTCCAAACAGACTCTAAGTGATGGGTGTATCTCCATTCCATTTTTCGACACTCAGGTGGTACCATGAAAGCTAATGCTCTGCATTTATAATTGTTATGAGTAATTTTTGTCCATGAAGTCCATTATGCATTGAGCTAGCTAACTCCCTGAGCATATTGCGGGAAGTATTCGCCTATAATTCTGAATTCTTCGAATTCTTCTGAAAGTCCTGAGAGACGGATTCATCACAGTATGTGCTTTGTTTTATAGTGCTAGTTTTTAATGTTCGCACGGTCCGAGGAATGATTAAGTTTTGGAAGTGGAACCGATATCCACATTAGCACGTCCAGTGTTTTTCTATTTCCATATTACTTACAATGGATGGAGATAAAGTGGACGGGACTGCAACATTTCAGGTATACTGCGTCAAATAACTGTGTCTCTTTGAGGGTTCGCGAGTTTACTTTCTCATGACAACTTGACTTTAATGGATTATCTGTGGAACATTCTGATTATTTAAGGACCTCGACAGTAAAAACAGTTGAGAGAGCTCATTATTAGCTTCAGTCTTTACAGCAAGTATGATTAAGAGGGCCTATTATTAATTGAAGATGAGTGTATGCTGTCCATAAAATTTTAGTTATATAGTTTACTAATGTTTTTGTTTTTTCTTTAAATACGTTGATAAGTTGATATTATTTTTGCTAAAAGTCGTGAAATTTGAGGATTTTAAGAAATTATTGCTTGGAAATTCCATTGTACCATTGTTTTTCCTTTTCGACAACTTGGTGATTATACTAAAAGAATGTTTACCAATAAGAATGAAGTCTTTAGAACTTAAAGAGGCTTGAACGAGTAAGAAAGCAATTAGATTTTTATTCTGATAACGGAACACAGACAAGAGGAAATAACATCATTACAAGTTAACTGCATACCAACATGAAATAGCACACAAAGCGGTAGATGTGCAGATAACGTCTACAATTCTAGGTGATGTTTTTATCCTTACACAGTCTTTTTGTTTCACGTACTATGTTCTTTATTAGCTGATTGAAATCAGTGTATAATGCAAAAAGATATATATAGTCACGATAAATAACGTTGTGATAATTAATACGTTAATGAGCATTTAAAAAGCGATTCGGGAAGTGGGAAGATTGTATAAATGTTACTAGATATTCTGTAGCAATTTTACAGCACAAAGCTTTCTTATATGGAAGAGCGTTCCCACTACATTCTACAAGATACACCATACACAGCTATATATACGCTTTTTTTTTATCTTCAAGCAAAATCATGTGCGTGAGATTAAAGTGAACCTTAACCTAAGGATAAGAGCCACGCTTTAAAGCTTAGCTCGGCTCGAGACAGCCCATTCCAACTAGATGATCTTATCAACGTGTAATTATACGCAATATTCTGCACAGGTATTTCAGGCAAGTTTGATGCAAGACGCCACACGCGGGCAACGGCGGAGTTAGAGGAAAAAAGGAGCGGTGACGTTCTCGATACATGTCAATTGCAACTACAACTCCAAGACTTCTCTGTGATGACATATGGTGAACAAGCCTTACCTGAGAGAGCTCAGTTTGTCTGAGTAGGCGTTGTTTTGATAAAATAATTTCTAAAGAACAGCGCATTTATTCAAAAGAAAATACATTGCCTGTTGTTCTTCAGTCCATAGATGAATATTGCTTATAGAAAATAATTTGAAGTAACATGCCGAGTTAATAACCAGTAAGCTTGTAAAGAAGAATAAACGTGATCTTACTCAATCGGATAGTAACTTTCCTTTTCAAGCAATATAATCTAATGTGTCGCTTACCACGAATAGCGTTCCTTATGTCAACACCTAAAATGGTGTTTTAACACGCTACATGATCGCCCATTCATAAATAGTTCTTTAATTAACGAGCAATAGCAAAATAAGCATATGAATTTCATATATGTTTTTTAGAGTGATCTCTCTCTGTATAATATTTGAAAACCATTGCTGGAAAACAATTTGAACGATGTTCACGTGACTTATAATTGTAGTGATTTTACTTTGTACATTACAGACAACCAAATACATTTTCCTAAAATGAACGGAGAGTTAACAAGACTCCTAATCAAACTACTATCGACTCTTAGTTCCTCAAATCAAACGACTGTAAATGTATTAGGTTACCACTTGTCATTGCATATCTAGGCACAGCGGTATGTCTGCAGACTTACAACGCTAGAAACCGAGTTTCGATACCCGTGGAGGGCTAAGCACAGATAGCTCATTGTGTAGCTTTGTGCTTAACTTCAAACAACAATCTCATCTATCTTATACTCTTCAAAGCTACTACTAGTTTATTTCCAAGATTTTGTAATATTTATTGAGGAAGAATTAAAATACTCTTTATAGACATTTAATCTGAAACACTGACTAGTGCCCCCCAGTGAC
>NW_013665669.1:1290859-1309035 GCF_000517525.1 Limulus polyphemus | reverse complement strand
CAAACAATTGCTTGTTTGAAGTCAAGCACAAAGCAACACAATGGGCTAACTCTGCCTAGCACGAGTATCAAAACCTGGTTTCTAGCGTTCTAAGTCCTCAGACACAAACTTAAATTTATAGATTCGTAGTTCTTATATTTGTTAAGGGAAATTTCGCATTTTTATCCTGTCTGTCTCGATTATCCCCCCCCCCCGTTATTATGAGGGTAAAGAAATATTTCCTGAAATCCTGTGATTTTACTGTTGCGGTCCCAGTGTCTTTGCGTATATGTTTTCAAGTCTAAATGCTTCACATTACGCATCTAATTTTTCTACCCATTTTTTAGTTGAATATTTAATTCGTTCTTGTCAACCAAATCATTATTCATGTTAAGTACGATACCTATAAAATAATGTAGTTTCCACTCAGCGATTATTGAATTTCCCACCTCAGTTTGAAATCCCTTGGCTGACAACAGAACAAGGTAGCTTTACCGAAACGATACGATATGCCCCACCTTAGCGAACAAGGTGTGAGATGCGGGCGGTCCAGACAAACGGCCCGGCAGCACGAGGAGTATACGCGTTTTACTCGCTGTGGTCAGTTTACGCGAAGGGATGCCTGCTTAATTACAAGCGAACAAGCGTATAATTTTTCGTAATCAACCTGTCGCCCTGATAACAGGATCTTAGACCGTAAAAGTGGGAGAGGCAGTCTCCTTATCTGAGTTAGAAAGCTTTGTGTGTATTATGGCATTAGGAGGGTCGACCCGTACGTAATAAAGTGCATCACGTAGCTTATCATTGATCTAGTGATAAGGTTGTGCTAATGCACATAAGACGGAACTATGCAAGGCTTGTTTTCCTGTTAGCCTCAGTCCATAGGTTTCGCTCTAAGTCGATTATCGAAGTACAGAAATCAGTCAAAACTGCAGAACAATTACAAACAGAGAATAACTAAAACAAAACTGCATACATAGAATAGACTTATGTTCTTATTGTGAGAAATCGATGTAAATAGAAATTTCGCTGTTATAACAAGAAACATTTAGGCGGCCAATTTAATATACACGTTTCTCTGCCTTTTCCATTGCGTTCACACTTAATGTACTTACTTGACTTTATATTTTGTGCTTGTGGCCGTTTTAAGTGTAACACATTTCCTAAACTAAAACCCACAAGTTATTTTAAAGGCAGAAAGTAGGTGAATTTTTTATTTTTACATATATGTATATGTATTTTATTCGTTTTAACTTACTATATGTTTCTAGCATGTATAATTATTGTAAACTGATACTAATAAATTAAAAAATGTACCTTACTATTGTGTTTACTTGTTGTGACACCATTTGTATTATTCAATATACGTGATAAATGTAACGACTAGTGGAATGTGTTCTAATTCTGGACTTTTTGAAAATAATTTTACCATTACTATTTAGACTTCTTTTTGCCACATACAATATTTACATATCAATAAAAAATTAACATTTGAAAATAAAGAAGTTTCCTCGAAGCTTAATCAGCTTATTTGTGGAAAACTCCTTAATAACTGTGACCAAAAATTTATATATATATATATATAATAAATAAAAATAAACAAAACACAAAAAGGCAAAATTGGTATTAGAAGTCTATTTTATTGATCAGTTTCTATAAATGTATGTCTGAAATCAACAACTTATTGAATATAACACAAAAACAAAATATCCTGTAATGCAATTCTTTATCACAAACAAGCAATTACATACGTAATAAAAAGTTAAATTAATGATAATATTGATCTTATATGAATAAAGTATCATTCAATTAATATTATAAATGAGTTCATCTGTGAGCACCAGTTAATAACCAATCTTCCAATTGTTTTTAACTCTGCAATTGTATTTATATTCAATAACTCTCTGGGGGAGTTAATTCATTATATATGGTATTTTATACTCTGTATTTATATTCCATAATTCTCTGGGGAGTTAATTCATTATATATGGTATTTTATACTCTGTATTTATATTCCATAACTCTCTGGGGAGTTAATTCATTATATATGGTATTTTATACTCTGTATTTATATTCCATAACTCTCTGGGGAGTTAATTCATTATATATGGTATTTTGTACTCTTGTTCCATAGTTATTATTGTAATTTGGAATTTCATAATACCTATTTTCTAATGTTCTAATATTATACATATGATTTTTAGTACTTTATGATTTAAATTATAATATGAATTAAAAAATATTATGTATTTATAAAGAGCATTTACATCAAATAACTGATTTATTATAATATACGATCACCTATTATAGCAAAACATTGAATGCTGCAGAAAGAAGGTATTGTACAAGTCAGAAATAACCATTAAGCCTAACCATCTCTACATATGTGGACACACTGGGCGGATCATTCAGCACTGAGGTAGCTGATGAACTTCCACAATCGAGAAAATGAGATAGTGAAGTGATTCCACAAACTTCGGGAGTATAACTTTAATAACGTACGACGCCTAGGCCAGAACTATAGATATACTGAGGCATTATCCCGAAGGCCTTGTATTACCAAAGAATGTAAACATTGGGAAAAGAGGAAAACAAAAGATGATTAAGACAACAAACCTAAAGTGCAATAGGGCTGAATCCATAAAAAAGCATGCATTTAGATAGTCCAACACTTACATGAAATATGTTAAGGCAAAAGATATGCAGTCAGAAGCACTTCGTCGTCTTCACAACTGGTCATTTAAGTGTTAAGTAGACACTCGAGAATGCTATAGAAAGTTCCCAATATAGGTAATATGTAGTATAAATATATCAATATTAAATATAGGTACATTGTGTAGTATAGATATATCAATATTAAATATAGGTACATTGTGTAGTATAGATATATCAATATTAAATATAGGTACATTGTGTAATATAGATATATCAATATCAAATATAGATACATTGTGTAGTACAGATATATCAATATTAAGTATAGGTACAATGTGTAGTATAGATATATCAATATCAAGTATGGGTACATTGTGTAGTACAGATATATCAATATTAAGTATAGGTAATATCCAGTACAGATATATCAATATTAAGTATAGGTAATATCCAGTACAGATATATCAATATTAAGTATAGGTAATATGCAGTATAGATATATCAATATTAAGTATAGGTACAATATGTAATATAGATATTAGAATGTTGTATACATACCAATGTGCAGCATAGATACCAATATGTAGTGTAGATATATCAATGTTTGGTACAGGTACCAATATGTAGTATAGGTATCAATATGTACTGTAGATATATCAATGTTTAGTATATGTACAACACGTAGTATAAGTACTAACTTGTAGTATAGGTAACAATATGTAGTGTATATATAGATATATATATCAAAGAGTAAAAACGAATTATTACAACAAGAATGTTTGGAATTACAACCATTCAGCAACTACAGAATTTCTGTTGTTGATTTTTTTTTTTCTTGCATTACCACTTGTTTGTAATTAAGCACAAAGTTACACGATGGGCTATCTGTGCTCTGCCCACCACGGGTATCGAAACCCGGACTCTAGCGGTGTAAGTCCGCAGACATACCACTGTGCTACTGGGGGGGGCTACATTACCATTACCTGAATGGAAGTTTAAAAGAGTAGACGAAAAGATAAAGTTAATAATATTTTTATTATTACCCAAATGAAGCATTTAGCTGAAAAAAAAACTAGAAATACTTTCTGTTTAAGACTCATAAGTTAGCTTTAGATCTAGTAAGTTTCTCTACAGTACTCCTACTCGGACACACTTAGTTCGATGGTTACAATTCAAGTGACGTGTTTTGTAATTTCAATAAATCGGAAAACTCTAGTATTCCTCGGTGGTCTCAAAGCACACATCGTACCTTCTACACTGCTGACATAAATTCATACATATGGATCAGTGCATTAGTTTTTATTCCTCTGTTCTTGTGTTCTTTATAAACTACAAGGCTTGTTTGAAATTATTTTTGACGAAGATAATGGTTGGAGACGGCTTGAAGAAAAACTTTAATATAAGTTTAACATAACAGTAAATGTACAACGTTTTGTCATCATCAGGTACCTGTACATTTACTGTTATGTTAAACTTATATTAAAGTTTTTCTTCATTGCCTATTCAAGCCGTCTCCAACCATTATTAGTCTCAAAGTGGGTTCCTCGTCATCGAATTTTGACGAAGATGCTTAAATTACTTTACTTAGGCCTAAATATTCCCATTTCTTTCCGAATTTAGGCGTTTTCAACGTCTGTATAAGTGTTATGTGAACTTGTGGATACTGTTGTCTGAATTACGACATTGTATATCTCAGCAGCAATAAAGTAACAACAACTGTTCAATCAAAATCATTTACATTTGCATTTTGTAGTTATGGAGAAGCTACGAAGTTCCTGATTTTGAACTACAAGTGGAAAGTCAGCCAGTTAGCCAACAGCACTAATATTTCGTGATATCACAATGACTTGAACACGGATCACCAGCTTTAAAATCCAGTGCTTACCATAGGAACAACCTGCGCTCCCAAACAAAATAATAATACAAATCAAGGAGATGCGTGACTATATTATATTGTGAATTGCAATTAGGATTTTATTGTTCTTGTTTTTGCAATAGCTCTCAAATCACTGCAGCCAGTCATGAAACATAGTTAGATATCAGCGATAATTCGTGAAAGAGAAACACAATCAAAACTGCACCAACTTTGAAAAGTTCCGTCACTTTTACTCCTATTTCCTGTTTTATTAAAATTCTACTTTATGTAACGAAAAGATGCTTTCTCCGATCCACGAAAACATTCTATTACGAATAAGTCGTTTTACACGTATTTTCTTTTACCAAGACAAGATTCTTAGCTTTCGACACGGGGTACTTGGTGTTAAAAACCTTATAAAACTCGTACTTATCATTTTCTTTGTGTCTAGTATTTCTTGATATTTCACACTGCATCTTATTTCAACTAATCAAGAATAGATGGGTGCAGAGTTACAATCTACCATAATATTTAGCAGCAGACTATTCGCTGGGATAACACTTGAATAACAAAAGGACGCAGCCTAACATTTTTTACCTGTTTAACAGTTATGAGCTCTGGCTGGCTAATGGAACTCTGACTCTGTTAAAATGAGATTTGTAAACTAGTTAAATTAATCAAAACATTAACATACAAACCACGCTTATATGCTGTCATAAACACGAGAATCAAAACATACTGAATTTATATCCAGTTCTTATCACGAGTTCTATGCATACTATTTTTTCGGTTAATGTTATATCATTCAACATATTATATGTTATGTCTTTGAATCCAGTCAGTAAACGGTGTAAATCTGGATATACCGAGATACTCGTTTTTCTTCTCGTGCATTCATTGAGGGTTTCCCCCCCCCCTTCCATGTATGTTAATAGACAGATAACATATTTTACAGGGTTGTTTGGGGATATGAATGTAATACTCCTAACAGTCCCTCCTGAAGATTATTGTGCAGTTAGTATCTCTAGCAGTTTCCTTTCTATGACAATCAGCAAAGGATACCCCTTTAATATTCGCCACATATGAGAGTTTGTGAATTGTAACCCTAGTATTCGTCACTGTTTAGCAATGAAAATATGATATCCCTAACACCCGTCTCTGCATTACGCGTGTGGACTGTGCGCTTAGCAATAGTCATTTTGTGACAATTATCATATTATATTTCTTATCTCGCCACTGTACGGCAGCATTAAATAGCAACTCACTCTATATGAAACTCAACATATAGTACCTTAGCATTAGCAATTTTATTACTATTAGCCTTTTCCACTGTATGGTAATCAACAGATTGTATACTCCATGCCCTTCTTACTGTAGATGGCAGTTAACACACTCTACTGTATGAAAATGGAACTTGTTTACCTTCAGTATCTAAAAGTGGAGAGATGTTCCTTCTCGTGTTTACCGCTGTTTAACAGTAGAAGTAGTCTAAGATTTCAACATAACAGATGGTACTTTTGAATTATTTTGCCATTCTTATTCTTTTGAAGCTCATTTATCTTTGCACGATTAAAAATAATGTTTTAACTTGTTACTTCAGGGAGCATTGCGTTCTTTCTGTGCCTTTCACAAACCAAACTTTCAAACGTGATTAGAAAATCAGCAGAGTGGAAACGATTTATACATTAAAGAAATCCGTAAACGGCACAAGTTCCCCATGTATTCTTGATACAAAGACCAACATTGCCAAAACTAATGTGTTTTTACATCTTATAAATAAGCTTTCACTTTGCGTAAGCTAATTAATCAACCTTTTTCTCAATAAGGTTTTATTACAGTTTTGAGAACAGGTCTTGAAACGAGTGCCTGGATGTTTATGGTATTTTTGTAATTTGTAACTAGGTAATTTTTTTTCTTTTACAGTTCAGGGTTATCGTGTATTGATTGATTGATTATTTACAGTTTTCAGTGAAGCCTGTACATGATATTGCTGTGATTATATTATCTAGTTAAATGTTTGTATAGGTTGTGGTGTTATGCTGTCCACAGTTATATAACTTATATTCTTATTTAGTTCAAGTAAATGGTTAAAGAGGATTCAGTATTATATTGTCTACATTAATATTTATATAGACTGTGATGAGTCAAGATGAATCTTCATATATATATGTCTTATGTCAGAGCCAAAATAATGCTCATGGAGACATACTGTTGTAATATTCAGGTAAATGTTTATGCAAATTATTCTATTACATTCTCATAGAAAATGCTTAATAAATGGTTTTCAGAGAGTCACTACTAGTTTTGTGTACATTTTCCTGGTGCAATTTCAATATGAATATTTATATAAGTCAATGCACTACAAAGAAGAGACATATATATATTTAATTTATAAAGATTTCGATTTTACAACGTCAATTTTAATGTTCGTATAAAGTAAATGTTTAGCTGTATTATCCCGTGAGAAAGTTTAGGGAACTATTATAAATATTTTGTTTGAATAATGCATATTTTCATATTTATATCAATTTACTTGCCTTAAAAGCCACACAAACATTATAGAAATTTCATTTCTATATCTTCCACGTTAACGTTTTTTCAGGGTTTTCCTATTAAAACGCCCATAGCAACATTCATCCAGATGGTTTTGTTAAGATGTAAAGGAAACATAAATTATAATTTTACTTTAAAAATATTCAAGTGAATACTTTTTTAAACAAACTGTTGGAACTTTACGTAATTTTCTTTCGCAAAATATTTTAGTGATTTTATTGATATTAATACCATTTTATTGTTTATATTGTTTAACATGTTACAAGGCTGAGGAAAATGTATATTTATATAACCAGGTAAAAGATTAGATACAAAGTCTCTTTGCTATCTCGAGACGAGTGTTTATTTGAATTGTCTTCTATCGTCTAGATAAATTATTTAATAGCTTGTCGTGATAACTGTAGATCTTTAAATTGTACACATAATTATTTATGTGAAGTTAATACATTAACGTCTTACAAGATTCCGACCAGGTGGTTACAGCACTCGACTCGCAATGTGAGGGTCGCGGGTTCGAATCCCTGTCACACCAAAAATGCTCGCCCTTTCAGCCGTGGGGGCGTTATAATGTGACGGTCAATCCCACTATTCGTTGGTAAAAGAGTAGCCAAAGCGTTGGCGGTGGGTGGTGATGACTGGCTGCCTTCCCTCTAGTCTTACACTGCTAAATTAGGGACGGCTAGTGCAGATAGCCCTCTTGTAGCTTTGCGCGAAATTCAAAAACAAAACAAAACTTACAAGATTCAAGTAAATAATTTCATAAATTATTGTGTTATTACGTCTGGATAAATATTTATGTTAATTCTTATGTCATCAGGTGATTATACAAAAATATTTTATGTAACATTTTAAAGGTACATTGTCATGTAGAAAGGACCAGATACATTTTATACTTATTATTCTGATTCAAGTGTTTGGTGAATATTTATATCGATTTTCATTGTCATAATAGCCCCCCAGTGGCACAGCGGTATGTCTGCGGACTTACAACGCTAGAATCCGGGTTTCGATACCCGTGGTGGGCAGAGCACAGATAGCCCATTGTGTAGCTTTGTGCTTAATTACAAACAAACAAACATTGTCATAACGCCTAGGCGGACGTTTATCTAAATTGTCATAATAAAATGTATAAAAAAAAGTTAATATTAATTCTTTGTCTGCACTCTACGATAAATAATTTTGAATATTTTATATTCACACTTTAATAAGTTTATCTTTTCTACTACGTCAATGTGATGTTTATTTAGATAGGTCTTTATTCTGATTGCACTGTTACAGTGCCTAAGAAACATGTTTACATTTTATTTTTACAATACTCATCTTAATATTTATATAGATTATCATTTTATAATGTTTTGAAGGAAGTGACTGTGTTGAAGTTAAATTGAAATAAAATACTTTAGTCAAACAACGAACAGAGGAACAGCCGACCATGACAACGATAGCTATTGCGTTGTGAAGATACAAAGTAGTAAACTGTATATAACGAATTAAGACTAACTTAGCTTGAAAGCAAAATGAAGTTAAAATAGAGTTTGCACAATCAACAGGTAGAAATGACAAATAACGACCGGACTTCGTAAGCACGTCTTGGTGCTGTCAACACGTCAAATGAACTGTCCTCCTTAAAAGTTAGATGTGAAAGCGCCGAAGTGCATCCAAAATACATTCTTCCTGTATCTGACCAGTTAGGAAGAAAAGCATCAAAATGCGTGAATATCCCTGTTTCATGTCAAAATAATCCTCTAAACATAAGGTAAATTAGAATGTATATACAACAATAAGGGAAACAGTTGTTAATTTCCTTGACCGGATAGTTTACAGAAAGTAGCACTTTAGACTGAATTTATCACATAGATTTACGATACTTCAAACTAGAGCTTAGAAATATTAAAAACTTTTGTGGATAAGAAACATATACTATATAGGAGAGTATGATATGTGGTATTTGCATATTACAGTTTTGTTTGTTACAAGTTCGAGATAAATGTTTATTTACATTGTTCTGTGCTAATTTTTAAGTTATTGATATTATAGATTGTTCTGTTATAAAGTCCAGATAAATAGTTTTATTTATTTGTATTTTAAAAATATCCTTTACATAGATATCACGTAAAAAGTATAAATTATATAAATAAGTCGATTGGTCTACATGCACGAAGTTCCAGGACAATGTTTGTATCAGTACAATAATATAATCCGTGAAAACGAAATTAAGTTAGAAAGTTAGCAAAAGCAAAAACGAATTAAAATTGTGATATCACAGTGAAACGCCAAGTTAGGTTTTAGATTGTTTAACTGGGCTGCGTGTTCCTTATATATGAGTCAAGATTGTGTATAGAACACCTATGATATAACTTTGATGTATGTTTGACTTTGCTTATTTTCTAGCATAGCCACCATTTTACGTATATGTATTTGTGAAAATATAATATATTCTTGCTTTTTACTTGAGTGTTAACTTAATCAAAACCTGGTAATCCCCTGCCTGTCTTCATACGCTATTATATACATAATTTAGGTAGTACCTGACATGGGTAGTGTGTGCTGTAGGTGAGTTTATATCGCTTATATGATTAAATAAATGCCCTTTCCATCTTCACCCTGAATTTGAAAAACAAAAACAAAACAAAAACTAGACAATTTCCTGTTTACAGACGCTAGGTATCTAATGCTTTGTTTGTTTGTTTTGAATTTCGCGCAAAGCTACACGAGGACTATCTTCGCTAGCCGTCCTTAATATAGCAGTGAAAGACTAGAGGAAAGGCAACTAGTCATCACCATCCACCGCCAACTCTTGGGCTACTCTTTTACCAACGAATAGTGGGATTGACCGTCACTTTATAACACTTCCACGGCTGAAAGGGCGAGCATGTTTGGTGGGACGGAGATTCGAACCCGCAAATTACGAGTCAAGTGTCCTAACCACCTGGCCATGCCGGGCCGGTATCTAATGCAAACACCAGTTGGAATATTAGTATGTCTGGTATAACATATAAGTGAGTTCAATGTTTTGCGATTATGAAAATAAAAGTTTATAAAATTAACAACTTTGCATATTTTAGGTGCTGTAGTACCTAATAGTAGGGATCGACAATGATTCCAAATAATTCGCTCACCGAAAACCACCATATCGAATTCCTAAGCGAGAAACCGACCAGTCGATGTATTGGTTGCAGTATATTATGCGCATATATACAAATGATACGCCAGAAAGGTCACTAACGTTTCCGGTACAACAATTCACAAATTACTAAAATAGCAACTCCTTCGTGTACTACCGTCAGCGGGGCTAGCGCCTAGACAGCTCGGATAATCGCTACAAGGTTTCTCCAGCTTACTTGACTAGTCTATGGGTATCGACTTTTGATATTCCTATAAAAATCAACATGTATGTATATATATATATATATATGTATAATGTAAGCTGTAAAGATATCATGTACGTACTTAAGTATCATTTCAGTCCAAATCAACCCGACGGATGGTGCTACATATAGATGGATAAACACGCGACAGTTTCAAAAGGTAAAGTATATACTTTATAAAGGTATAACATAAAAAATAAACAAACAAGAGTATTAAAAATTATTAATTGTTAAATGAAGTAGCATCCTGCTACAAAGAGTAACGAAACAATTAATACCCCAATCACAAAGTTATAAAATTTAATCTCTATTTTGGCAGCTTTATACACTTATCCGCAGGCCAAAGTAAGAATTACATTTTATAAATATGTGATTGTGGTTTTAATTCTTGTGAAAGTTATAGCTATCAGGGATATGGCTATATTGAAAATTTATTGATATCGTGTCCATTCTATGGACATATAAAAACTGAACAAATAAATGTTTGTTTTTTGTTTGTTTTTGAATTTCGCGCAAAGCTACACGAGGGCTATCTGCGCTAGCCGTCCCTAATTTAGCAGTGTAAGACTAGAGGGAAGGCAGCTAGTCATCACCACCCACCGCCAACTTTTGGGCTACTCTTTTTCCAGCGAATAGTGGGATTGACCGTCACATTATAACGCCCCACGGCTGAAAGGGCGAGCATGTTTGGTGTGACGGGTATTCGAACCCGCGACCCGCAGATTGCGAGTCGAGCGCCCTAACCACCTGGCCATGCCGGGTACGAACAAATAACAAATAAATAGGTTGGCATTATGATCCATATAGCTAAATGAAGCAGTCTATCCAACTAGTATCACTTTATTTGTTTGTGTACTTTTTATTGCAGCATTTATTTTATTTTGGATACTTCTTACAGCAAATCTATGAATAACCAGGCCCTACATAGCCAGGTGGTTAGGGTGCACGACTCGCAATCTGCAGGTCACGGGTACGAATCCCCGTCCCCTCCAAACATACTCACCCTTTCAGCCGTGGGGGCGTTCTAATGTGACTGTCAATCCCACTATTCGTTGGTAAAAGAGTATCCCAAGAGGTGGTGGTGGATGGTGATGACTATCTGCCTTCCCTCTAGTCTTTCACTGCTAAATTAGTGACGGCTAGCGCAGATAGCCCTCGTGCAGCTTTGCACGAAATGCAACACAAACCATAAGAATAACCAACGATCCCTACTTTCCGTTAAAATTTTAATTTTGTTCCTATTTTTGATTCTAGGGGCGCGAAACTTGCAGGATTATCCCTTTATGATTAGACAGTTTTAAAGCAACATTAATGATTCACAAAGTATTCTTTGATTAATTAGAAGTTATTAGAAAATGTTAAAAATTCAATAACTCACCTCGGTGTAAGTAAAAACTTCCCGGTAGTGATTGTTTTTTATTGTTTTTGTGGCTGCTAACACTGTACTTTCCAATCGTTTGCTAAGCCACTGCCGTGGCTGTTTATATACCGTTCTACTACACGTTCTAGTGAAAATGTATGTAGATTATCCTGACATCAAATTTAAATGTTTATACCCTATTAAAAAGTACAGGAAATAATTGTCAATAATCCATACTAAGGCTCGATGGATTTTCTTATAATAGCAAGTTTAATGTAGCTTCTTCTCTTCCCGAGTGTAGTCCAAGTTTTTTATGTATATATATTGTCCTGTCACAATGTTCAGGGGTACATTTTTGTCGATTGTATTTGTACAACTTTAAATTCATATACATTATCCTTTTGTAATGTCCAGAAAAATAAAGATGTATATACAGTGTTTAGATAAGCACTTATATGAATTTGTTTTTAAACAACCAGGATAATGCTTATATATATATTGTCTTTGAACATCCACGTAAAGGATTATCTTGATTGCTATGCAACAAATTTCAGATGTTCTGGTGTTTTGTTTTTTCTTCCTCTATAGACTAGAATGTTAGAGCTTCCAGATAACTGTTCTTATAGATTATTTGTTACAATGTTCCGATAGATGTTTAAAAAGATTATTCTAAGGCTAGGTTAGCATTTACATAGGCTGTCTTGTAACAACGTCTTGATGGACATTTATATAGGTTTTCTTGTTATAATATCTAGGTAAATGTAGGAATGTACAGTGTAGTAGAATTTCAACAGACAAAAATAGGATAAATTAAACTGAGTTGTCATTGAATAGTTACATATATAGCTATATGTTAATTCTTGCTTGTGCTATTATGTAGGGATGATCCGAATGCCATCCCTACTATCTTGTTTGCATTGTTTTTGAAAGATTGATATTAGCCATCCCTGCATTTACTTTTTTTTCTTTACTTGTTTGCCTGTTTATTAATGTAGTGTTTCAATAGACATAGTAAGGTTGTATTTATAACCAAGTTCTAAATACAATGAGGTTCCAACTGTAATATTTATTGTTTATCTATTATTGGCTGGTAATTCTTGTTTCACCCTGTTCTTGAGCTTTTTAAAGGAACACCAAATATCTGTAAGAAGGCTAACTTCAAGGGGTAATGATGACATCATTTACAATACAATTATGATTTTTTTTAAATTACTACTAGTTAATAATTTTATAAAAGTGGATACTCCATTTGAAACTATGTCACCTCAGTGAAATTGTTTTCGTTTTTGAGTTATCATGTAATAAAAAAGAAGAAGAAAGAAGAACAAGAAATCCGAACTTTTTGTATGATACTTACAGACATTCCCAGAACTTGTGACTCAGTCATTACATGTATATTGTTATAAAAGGAAACACTGTATAATATTCTAAAGTCCTGATGATCGAGGAAATATTTAAAATACCGTTTCGATGAACAATCCGAGTCATCCCTATATAGGCAGTGCCACCGCCTGCCTGATATATATATATATATATTATTTTGATACAATTTCGAGAATAATGTGTACATATTCTACCCTGCTATGACGTGTAGATAATGTGTAAAATTATTATTATTATATTTTTTTTATTTTTACATTCACATAAATATTTATACTATCTGTTTTCTTACAATGTACAAATAAATAAATATGAAATGTTAGACCAGGCCGACATAAAACAATTATATTATTTAGTATAGATTAAAATACAATGAACGAGAGAGTTGCCAAAAGCTATCCATATTCGTTTTAAAATAAGTTATATATATGTGTGTTTGCTAATATGTATGTATATATGTACATGTGTGTCTTGCTGTTTTGATTTAGTTTTAGTGTGTTTCTGGATAGAGAAGAAATCTGACCTAACCCCTTTTCAGTTATCGCAAGGTCGTTTGCATGCTCTATCATGCCATTAAAAAAGAAAAAAAACGTTTAGAAGCATACACTGGTAAATGTTGGTGAAATCTGTCCCCTCACGTGATTAATTGACGCATGGCAACAGGAAACAGCCAATTGTATTTGTAACCTACGGAGACCTGTGGATAATTTTCCAATTATTTCATTCCATCACATAAAAAGCCACATCATTTTGGACCAATTGGCCTTGAATTTTGTTATTAATAATGGCACTGGATTAGCTCAACAGACCGTTTTACTTTCACATTTAATTTAAACAACGTGACGCTACAAAGGATATGCGACATAGGACAAAGTAAAAAGTAGTAAAAATTACGAACACGCAAATTGCAAAGATACACGCAATAGACTTCTTCAGAAACAACTGGAAAGGGATAGAAAACTTGAGTTTTTTAACCCTCCATCAGCCCTCATCCAATTAGATTATTTAGTGATTTCTTTTATAATGTTTTGTTTCAGCTGATATAACATTTATAATATTTGTGGTATGTAACTTGTAAGGCATGGAAATAACAAATAACACGCTTAGCATTCTTTTTGAGGACTGGTATTATATAAACAAAGTCACATATTTATATATATATATATACATACATTATCACATAAACTTGTGAAGTTGTTTTATTATTTTTCACTCCTATCTATTGTTGACTCCTTTTTATAAAGCTTTTAAGTTTGGAAATTTCGCATACAATTTTTACCACTGACGTACATATCATATTTTATGTAAAATAATATCTATATAGATCTTTTTTGCCTAAAAATGTTAAATCAAGTTGAAATTCTGGGGTTTAATGGCACGAGCATGCAGTAGGCTCAAATGTACGAACTCCCATCAAACAAATAGCTACAATCGACATAAAAGAACAAACAAAAAAATTCAACCAAAATATCATTGTTGAAAAAGATGAATTCTCACAGCAAGAACGTTTAACAACATCGAACAACCTGCGAAAGACATAAAGCAAAGCAATTTCATTTGGAAGAAGTAAAAACTACAAAAGATACAGATGTCGTATAAAAGGGTGCAATAGACATTAGTTTAGTCCTAACCTTTTGCTACAAAAAAAAAAACACAAAAAAAACGTGTTTGATACCCTCCAATAAGCTAGAAGTTTTACTAGTGAGTATACTATCCTTTACTAAGGTATAGGTAATTGCTGTTAAACTCAACAATAGATAATAAAATAAAACTAGAAGTTATGTAAAAACCAAACTGTCTAAAGAAGTTAGAAAACTAACAGAACATAAAACACATTCGCCCATAACAAATAAACAAATAATTTAAGTGTGAATTATCAGACCGTGTAAACTTGTAAATATTTCAAAATCTATAACTGATCTCGCCAACACATAATTGTGACTGGGTGCAAACATAATAAAATAGAAAATAATTGTATTCATCTTGCACATAATTGAGTATCTCTTTCAGAAATATTTGTTTTCTCAAAGAAAAATATTATAAAAAATATGCTAGTTTATACATTGTTTTCAGGGGCTGCCGAAACGCTTATGTTAGAAATAGTGTTTTAATTCATGCATTGTAACATATTAAAATTGTGTTATAATTAATGCTTTATAACGTATTACAATTGTATTTTAATTCATGCTTTATAACGTATTAGATGTGGTGTTTTAATTCATATTTTATAACGTAGTAGACGTCTTAATTCATGTTTTATTATTTAGTTTTCGAGCCATAGTTTGATAACCAAGCTTATTATTGTTGAAATTATTGTGAATGAGTTTATCAACAAATTGATTTTCAGTTAATTACAACTTACTCTTTATCTGTGACAAATCTGTAAAATCTGTAAATTAAGAATGTATATATCATTCAAAGACGGATAATCCAAGCTACAATGCTGCATGTAAATTCGTTGTCTGCAAAACTAACTCAGAAATGGACACAGTGTGCATTACTAAAACTTGGTCTAATAGTTTCTGCAATTTTAAATAGATGGACTTTAGTTATATGTAATACTATGAGATCACCATCAACTGAAAATAAATCATTTGCGTATCTGAAAGTATTCTTTAAATATGTTTGTCTGCATGAAGACAGTTTCTTTAAAAAATTGCCACAACAGGAGATATTTCCATTTTCCATATTTATACCGTAGCTAGCATCCGTAGTAATACTTTTTGATTTGTTTGGTGTATTTTCTATGAACTTTACAGAGCATATTTTAAAGGCAGAATCGTGACAGTAGTTTATAATATCTAACTGTATAATTTCGCCATTATACTTACTATTAAATTTGTTTTTAAAGTCATATTATCAAATAATTATGAAAGAAGGTCTAA
Organism: Limulus polyphemus; assembly: GCF_000517525.1. Classification (NCBI taxonomy): domain Eukaryota; kingdom Metazoa; phylum Arthropoda; class Merostomata; order Xiphosura; family Limulidae; genus Limulus; species Limulus polyphemus. The sequence continues at coordinate 1,293,000 of NW_013665669.1, read as the reverse complement.
GTTATGTAATGTCTAGCATAAAGAGTACTCAAATCAAATGATAGAACAGTTCAAGTATTAGTATGAAGACAAGCATATTGTTTTAGGGATTTCGTATTGTTGTGTAATTTTTGAACAATAGAAGTAAGTAATTTTTTGAGGTGACTTTGATTTGTTTTTATTAAAAATTTAGACAGTAAAGTTTTACCTCATTTTAGCTCTTCCTAAATGTGTCAATAATTTAAATTTCTTTTGAAAGTGCAAGTGTAAATTATTTTGGTAAATTGTAAAAAATGTATTTATCGTTAACAACTAAAGTCACTTTATGAATCTCCCGGAAGCTCAAAATGTAAACATTTGGGGCTGGATCCCCCATAGTGAACACAATACGAATAGCCCATTATGTAAATTTGCGCTAAAATAAACAAACAATATATATATATATACAAGTTTAAAAATTTTATGCTTGTTGTTATTATTATTACCATATACAGTTCATTAAGTAAGTTTAAAAATTTTATGCTTGCTGTTATTATTATTACCATATACAGTTCATTTTCAGAAACTTCTAAGTTTCAAATATTCACGAATTTTTTAATTCTACAATTATTTTTAAACTTAAGACAGGCATAACAATTTCTTTCAAAAAGAAATATTTTAATATCACTGTAATGAAATAAAATTGACTACTAAACGTAATAATATTTTCCAGATATTTTTAGTTTTGTTCGTTATTTTTAAAAAGTTATTTGCAAGTCTGTTCTGTAGTATTCAATAACATTTTAGTCAAACATTAAAAAAAACGACTAACAATTTCTTTTAATTTTTGGAAATATATATATATTACCGTGTTATAAGAACTTTCATTGTTGATATCAACAATGATGTATAAATTATCAATAGTATTGCAACACATTGAAGTATGTAAGTTTAAACAGTAGTTAAAAATCAGCATTTATCAGTATTATTCTATGACAAAATAACAGTGCTGTATAAAAATGGTCTCAGATATTGCCGCCGAACCTCGTGAGAGGTAACTTCGTTAAAGGCAGAAAATATGATTAACAGCGAGGTTACTGAGCTCATGAAACAACGCATTCTAATCTTTATAATAATAATAACAAAAAAGTATATTTAATTAACTATAGGTAAGATTTTAGTTTTGCTCTACGCGTGTATCTTGCTCTGATCGGAAGTTAGTACTAATTGTACAAACGAATTAACTGTGTTGTTAAAAAAAAATCTGTGTTGCAAAATGATTAACAATTCTTAAAATAATTAAAATTTTAGTGTTGGATTACTAATATTATGATCTGAGTATTGTAAAAATGGTTAACATGATTCCAAAATGCAAATACAAATACCAGTCTCTAAACTACTATCAGTGCTAAGGTTTGCATTGTCCATTTGAACAATACAGAACGATATTCCTCGTTTTTTCCTTTTTCTCTTAAAAATGTCAGTCTTCAGAATAGGAACATCCAAAACGGCTGGCCACAATATCACTTCATATAGCCGAAATCATTTGTAATTCTTAAACAATAGATGTACAAAGTTACTGGATGAGTGGCAAGTGCAAATTACGTAAGAATTATAAACGTGTCAAAGTGTAAATTCACTAAAGCAATATCTTTCATTTAATGTGCAAATATTTAAGTAGGATGTTTTCAATGCTTTCTAAAATGCCCCCTTACGAGCAACATAAATCACGTTTGTTGTTATCATCTTAGTTGTAATCTCAAATATGTTAGTGCTAATTTCTGCTCTAAACATAGAACCCTTCATAACAACATATGAAAAAATGTTTACCTAGAAACATGTGACGTTGAGAAGTTTCCAAGTACTGAGATTGCATCCCATGATTTTATGCTACAAAATCAAAATGTTTACCTAGAAACATGTGACGTTGAGAAGTTTCCAAGTACTGAGATTGCATCCCATGATTTTATGCTACAAAATCAAAATGTTTACCTAGAAACATGTGACGTTGAGAAGTTTCCAAGTACTGAGATTGCATCCCATGATTTTATGCTACAAAATCAAAATGTTTACCTAGAAACATGTAGACGTTTGAGAAGTTTCCAAGTACTGAGATTGCATCCCATTGATTTTATACTACAAAATTCAAAATGTTACCTAGTAACATTGTAGTACGTTTAGAA
>NW_013665669.1:1283216-1290838 GCF_000517525.1 Limulus polyphemus | reverse complement strand
CGCTCCCACGACTACTAAAATCAAAATGTTTACCTAGAAACATGTGACGTTGAGAAGTTTCCAAGTACTGAGATTGCATCCCATGATTTTATGCTACAAAATCAAAATGTTTACCTAGAAACATGTGACGTTGAGAAGTTTCCAAGTACTGAGATTGCATCCCATGATTTTATGCTACAAAATCAAGCATCTAAGATTTTGTAAATCTTTTCAAATACTACTTGAACATGTTACTTAAGTACTAAAGGAGTGTTTTATTTGCTTTAAACATCAGTTTTAGTGTTCAAGGCTTACGCCTGTAATAAATAATTTATCAACACATAAAGCACAGTATAGCAACTTTCCAACGTGCTCACTTGGAAACAAATATGTTTTCCTTCTTTGTTAACTATTAAACTAAGTAAAGAGTTTTAAAACAACAAAAACTTTTAGTGTGGGAAACTAAATTTATAATTAATTGAACTGCCGAACAGTGTTAACATAGTATTAATTGAACTGCCGAACAGTGTTAACATAGTCTGGAAGTGGAACCATCTCCAAGTGGAAAAGGTGCACCAGGAAAGGACAGTCTCCAAGTTTCGAGCAGTTAACTTCCCGAAGTGATTGAAATAATGGCCGGTACTTCTGTATATCAGACTTCTTTGTAACGTTCGAAAACACCAGGCATTGAATAAGTGATGATCTGATGCTGCGCCTAAAACTGAAAGTGTCAATTTACACAACTATGTTGGGTTTGTTTCAGTCGAAATGCTATACACTAGACGAAAACTAAAGGCACTAAAGACTCCCCGGAATCAGTGTACAAATATGAAAAAACCTAACAACAAAAACATTGTTGATGAGTACATTCCCACAAAATACGTTTCAAACAACGTTTTTAAGGAGTTGATTGTATCTTTGGTCTAACACAACATTCAAAGGAGGTGACATACGCTTTTCAACAGGATCTGATTATTTTCCTTTGTTTTTCAGGTCATAAGAAACACGTTCAACTGATAAATTCACCATTTGCTTTTCGAATAATTTCCATGCGAACTTCATGCTCCCTTGCCTTCATACGAAGAGCTGCTATACTGGAGCTCCGACGGTCAAACTCAACAGTATCGGGTAGACTGCTCGTGCTTGATGAGGCTGAAGGAACGTGATTGAAAAGTCCTGCGTAATATTCGTTGGTTGACTCTCCTGGCAACTTTGGCCTGCTTTGAGCCGATAAATTAGCCAGTAATGTCTGAAACGATGTCGCTGGAAACGGAGAAGAAAATGGAGTTGACATGCTTATAGGCAGGAGTGAATTCGGGTAAGAAACTAAATCACGCAAGGCATATGCCGATGGCCCCATATATGATCCAATTGGTGGTAACAAAGCTGTAGCTGCGGAGGGCAAAAACACGGGAGGCAGACGCGAGGTGAAAAGTGCAGAATCATACGGTTTTCTAGTGAAGTTGAGCGTAGTATAATGATTTTGTGGTCCGAGGACTGTCGTTGCAGTGGTAGCTGGCGGCGGTAAGGTGTAAGGATTGTAACCTTGAACTTGTGTAACGTTCCCTGATGCTTTCTCCTGCTTTCTCCATTTGGCTCTCCGGTTCTGGAACCATACCTATAATAACAGCAAGAAAAAGTTAAAAATCAAGATTATCTTTTTAATACATACATTAATACTTATAAGATATGTAAAAATAAAAAGCACATGATTAAAGAAATCCGAAAATCCCTGGGCTTTCAAAGATAAACTTTTCATTTTGATGTCAGCTGAGTTTTACTTTTTATTATCATAATAAAGTGTCAAGATGAAAGATAATTTAAGAATGTGAATAAAGATTAGTGTATTGACAAAAATTATAAAAAAGAGTATAAGAAGAACATCATTTTTTGTTCTTTTCAACTAAATAAAAAAATAATAAAACCAAGACAGAGACTTGAACTTGAATTTTTATGTCTGTATTTATCGTGATTGTTTTTTCTTAAAAAAGTTAACAACACTACTGATTCCAATCAGTGGTGAATTATAAAAATGTTTTTGTTTTTTGTTCCGGGTGAATTACTGATGATTTATGGCATTCTTAAAAACGTATACCAAAAATTATATTTATTGTTCTCGGACGTAAGGGAATATTGTGTGATCTTGTACATTAACTTACTTTTGAACAATTGTTACAAATAAAACAAGGAAAAATCTGCCTTTGTAAGTTTTCATACAACAATTGCATTAAGACTTTAGATTACAGGGTTCATATTATAGAACCTTAAGGCATGCTAGATTGAACAAACGGCGACGAGGCTGGATTAATTACTAGATGTGATTAATATGCGTCATTACTGATGTCACTGATTACAAAACGAATCGGATTGTCTGCAACAACTACCGTAGCTGGCCCTGAAGGCCTTTTCTGGAGCATGGTGGCGTTCTTAAGACGACTATCTAGTGAGTTTTTTATTAACAGCATGATTATGTTCAAAGAACGAAAATAAAACACTTGTGTCATTCATTTTCACTAAATTATGGTGTGTGCTTAGAATACGTCGAATAATGTCATTAATGGGACTACTTTTATAATTCCAATTATAGTTTTGGAAGAAGAATAGATAATTATGTCGAATTCGAAGAGGGGGTATAAATATATTAATTTTTACTACTGTCTTAATTCTCAAATACATAAATCTTCTCTTGTTGCAGTTTAAGAAGAATTTAAGGTACCACATTTACAGACGAAATCTTTACAAAATCGCATGGATTATAAATTCATTTTCTTTTAGTCTTATTGACATGAAAATATAACAAATTACAAGGAAAACCATTTATAATTGTATTCATCGACATTAACTCACGTGTAATTTAAAACTGTTTCTTACAGAAAGGATATAGAAATTGTAAGAGAGGTTATGTGAAGAAAAGAAGGCTGAAACTGGATGTTCCCATTTTTCACTTCTTCAGAGAATTTATTACAAAATATAAGCTGCCAAGTAAAAAATTAGAAAACCCTTATTAAGCCACGTGTAAATTCATTTTAATTAGTGTGTCTAATAGAATGTTTTAAATAGATTTCTCCTCATTCTCTTCAAGTTCATTAACAACCTTGGGATATCGCCAAAACTTCGAATAAAAAGATGAAGCAGAAAACATCAGTAAAACTCTTTCAGATACTTAGCGTTTGTCAATTCTTCTTTAATAACCGTCTTATAATAATCATAAAAAGAAATTCATGAACAAAAGATAATTTCACTATCATCCCGTGTTACATGGTACTCTGAATAGAACTACTTCTATCACAAAGGACTTTGAATGTTTTCTGGACAGAATTAGACACTATCGTACATAATTCTGAATGTTTTACAATAAGTTTAGACTCAGCTATGGAACACTTTGAGCGCTTTTAGAAAAGAACTAGACGTTTTCGTACAGTACAACACTTTTTTTTGATAGGCTACGCAATTAAGATTTTATTTTTAAAACGAGACTGCGGTACACCCGTCTGGACACTTTGCGGTTGAAACTAGATGTTTTATGAAGACAACTAGTAAACTTCACAGAGCACTGTGAGCACCTTCTCTGTAAAGTATTTCTGTGTTAATTTGAATTATGTCATGCAACACTCTGAGAAATCAAACAACACTATGAGTGTTTCCCGATTAAAACTTAGACCATGTCACACAATAATGACAGCTCGTTTTAATAAATGTAGTTTTTATTTTCATAAAGCAAGTTGGGTGCTTTTTGATTTATTTAGATTACATCATACAACACTTTGTATGTTTTAGTTTTTTGTTTTGTAAAACAATTGAGCTAAGTCTTTTATCATTCTGAACTATTTCTGAATGACAATGAACAGTATGGTGGAGCGCTCTGAGTCTTCTTTTAAGAAATTTAGACTCTGTCATACAGCACTTTTAATTCTTTCTGAACGACAATAAACAGTATGGTTGAGTGACCTGCGTCTTCTTTTAAGAAATTTAGATTGTGTCATACAGCACTTTCAACTCTTTCTGAATGACAGTAAAGAATATGGTGGAGCACTATGAGCCTTCTTTTAAGAAATTTAAACTGTGTCATACAGCACTTTTAACTCTTTCTGAATGACAGTAAAGAGTATGGTGGAGCACTATGAGCCTTCTTTTAAGAAATTTAAGCTGTGTCATACAACACTTTTAACTCTTTCTGAGTGACAGTAAAGAGTATGGTGGAGTAACCTGAGCTTTCTTTTAAGAAACTTTGATTGTGGCATACAGCATTCTCAACTCTCTCTGAATGAGGTGAGCTACAATATTAGAAAAAGCTTTAGCAACGCACGTATGATACACAACAATTACGAACAACGTTTAATTGATACGAAGTGGTCATTTTATCATAAGTATAATGCATCATTGCAGAAAATCGAAAAGCAAAGCAAATACGTTAACGATCCGCTAATATATTTTATTTGCTTTAAATAGAATAGTACAGCTTATTTTTATACTAACATACATTTGTCAATATATGATTGTAAAATATTGTTCCAAATGTCCAAGTTGTTGGTTACTGTTTGACCTTCTCACTTTCTTTTTATGTCAATAGTGTCTTTTATAGGACTGGGACTCTCGGCAGACAAAAACATAGTTGTGAGTGTCACATCTGTTTCTTTATCTCTCCAGGTATAATTTCGTCACATTTGCTGCATGCTTGGGATCATTGTCTTGTTATTGAAGGGATGACATGACGAATAAGAATTAACTTGTACCTGTCAACAGTAAGGGCGCCATCAACTTTGTGCACATTTTCAACACCATTGGTTGAGATTCAACCTCCACTTGTATTGATTGTTCACCCATCATGCTTCACTTTAGAAATACGTTAACAATGATACCATTCTCTCTGCCATCAAACAAACCATCGTTATTTTTGTAAAACTATTTAAATTTTAGATTAATGTGTAAAGAGCAACCTTCTCTAGCTTTACTAAGCTCGTTGTTTAAACTCTGGTGCTCATTTCACCCTTTTGCCCGAGGTTGTCTCTTCTAAGCAGTAATTTTTGAGCAGCTACACATCTATTGAAGCCACAATGTGCTAATGTCTTCTGAAGGTAACATTCACAATTGCACTTACAGTCAGATCATTAGCAAGATCTCTACTGGACTGTCGTTACTTAAGGAAAGAACATATTCTGAGTTGCTTAACATCACTTTTGGAAAGTTTAGACTTTCTACATCAACTTCTATTATCAACAGTGCTAGTTTTACGTAACCTCTTCAGATTTTTCTTAAAGCTCCTACTGAAAAATGGAGTAGTTTTTACCAATCAAAAACTTTCTCACATTTATCATGTGATGTTTTATGTTTTTACTTAGGAACCATGAGTGCACTTATCACATGCATTACTGCTGCGAATAACATGACTGTCTGTACTTTCATAGACATTACAATGGTGTGGCACTGTCTGATTGGTTTGATGACAGCCAATCACAGTTTATATTATTAGCACGTGACTGACTGTGCTCTGCATGGTGCAGCTTAGTTTCATGTAATGGAAAAGGAGCAATATCTGCAATTTATACCAATTTTATTCACTGTTTACACAATTATTTTCCATACAGCACGTTCTTTTGGAAATACGTCTCCATCTAAAGTTTAGTCTTTCATATTATACCGAGTTATCTATCATTTATTAAGCATATAATGCGGAAAAAAATACTTGCTAGCAAGCACAACCTGAAAAAATAAAACCTTTTAAAGGCGGCATATAACATCATGTGGTAATCTGGTTAAAAGATTATCATCAGAAAACCTACACATAGAACTACGCAGCTAATTGCTTTATCTTCAACTGTGGGTTATTCTGTTTATAATACCCGTCACGTGCACCAGAATTATATACACTTTTAATGCAATATTTCAAAAACAAATCTAACGGCTTAGTATAAAAACTATAAAGTGTTAAATGAGTTAAGCACTAGACCTATATAAAAAAAAATATTTTTCTTGAAGAAAAGCGATATTATTTATAATGGTTCATTTATTTAGTTAGCTCTTTCATGTATTTCTTACTAAGAAAAACATGTTTTTGTCTGTCATGTAACGCTTCAGAGTTCTCTCTAATTTTTTCTGATTCATAAACCTCATCGCTCTACTTGAAGCAATAAATGCCAGAATATCGAATAAGAAGCAAAAACAGCAGAATGTGCCTTTAAAATCGAAGGTTCGATACCCTTCGGTGTAACACAACAGTTAGCCCAATGTGGCTTTGTTCTGAAACAAATAAACAATTCTCTCGTTGACAGATTGTTTAGGCAGAGTATTCATGTTGAAATTTAATTTGAATGGATGACAATTGCCTGTTGAAGAAGCAGAAGTATAGAGGACGTTTCAGGATTGAAGATGAAAGGCGAAAGACTTTCGAAACGTCGTCCTCTATACTTGTGTTTCTGTAACAGGCAGTTGCCGTCCATTCAATCTAAATTTCAACAATTCTCTTCTCTTTCAATATAGTAAGAATCTTAAACGTACTCTCATGTAAAACCAAGTCATATTCGCCAAATACCCGAACCCGTATGTAAGATTTACTATTCTTTACTAAATGTACATGTTCTCTTATACCTGTTTCTAACCATCCAGTGGTCGAATCTAGAATTACGTCAAGTTGTGGATAGGTTCTACAAAAATAATTACATAACTGATTTTTCACATTTAATATGTCTGCTTTTATATGGTAATACAATAGTTTCATTTGTTTCGGAACATTGAATTTGTATTTATTTGAAATTATTGACCTGATCCAAATAATTACATATAATGCCATCTATCATACCAAAATGAAAAAAACACTTTTGACTAAATTAAATACTGGTTTTATTATTAAATGAAAACACGAAACAAGAACAACACATTAAGCACAGAGACAGTAAGATACAAGAAGTAAAGAAGAACGCAACATTAGACACAGAGGTTCTAAAGTAGTTAAAAATATCACGAGATTGGAACAGGGATATCAAAGTACAAGCAGTAAATAAGAGCATAACAATAGACACAGAGTACCAAGACAAGCACTAAACAAAAGCCAAACATTAGATACTAAAATACTAGAAGTAAAAAGAAGAGCACGACATTAGACACAGGGTACTAAAGTTAATAAAAGAAATAAATACGATATTCAATACAGGGTTCTATCTAAGTTACAAGAAGTAAACAAGATCACCACATTCGACAAAGCGTACTAAAGTTAATAAAATAAATAAATACGATATTCAATACAGGGTTTTATCTAAGTTACAAGAAGTAAACAAGATCACCACATTCGACACAGCGTACTAAAGTTAATAAAAGAAATAAATACGATATTCAATACAGGGTTCTATCTAAGTTACAAGAAGTAAACAAGATCACCACATTCGACACAGCGTACTAAAGTTAATAAAAGAAATAAATACGATATTCAATACAGGGTTCTATCTAAGTTACAAGAAGTAAACAAGATCACCACATTCGACACAGCGTACTAAAGTTAATAAAAGAAATAAATACGATATTCAATACAGGGTTCTATCTAAGTTACAAGAAGTAACAAGTATCACCACATTCGACACAGCGTACTAAGTTATAAAAGAATAAATACGATATTCAATACAAGGTTCGTATCTAAGTTACAAGAAGTAACA
>NW_013665669.1:1278988-1283037 GCF_000517525.1 Limulus polyphemus | reverse complement strand
TAAACAAGATCCACCACATTCGACACAGCGTACTAAAGTTAATAAAAGAAATAAATACGATATTCAATACAGGTTCTATCTAAGTTACAAGAAGTAAACAAGATCACCACATTCGACACAGCGTACTAAAGTTAATAAAAGAAATAAATACGATATTCAATACAGGGTTCTATCTAAGTTACAAGAAGTAAACAAGATCACCACATTCGACACAGCGTACTAAAGTTAATAAAAGAAATAAATACGATATTCAATACAAGGTTCTATCTAAGTTACAAGAAGTAAACAAGATCACCACATTCGACACAGGGAATCTAATACATAAGCGATGGTTACAGTTTCGAACTAGCGGCAGTACTTCAACATTCTTAGACACAACGAGAGACGTACACCAATAAGAACTGAGACAGTGATCGCGTGTGGAGAACCAGTTTACGAACGTGTGTACTAATGATTTTCTCTATCTCGAAAAGCTGCTGACCCTGAGGCCGTGCAATAAGCATGCGGTTGATAGCCTTATCGTAAGGATTTGTCGACTTCTCAAAAACTGCATAAAAGTGAAATCTGAATTCAAGCTCCTGAAAACAGAAAATGATGTAGTAGTAAAATATCTATTTCTTATACTTATTATTACTTAAAATAACTTGGTAAACTTAGAATTTTAACAACAGAATCTCATGTTATTTAGGGAAAATAAATAGCAAAAACGGGCTAAAGCTGATTATGCTACAAATATTTTAAGACAAACAAAAAAGTACAAATTTTGTTTATTCTCAACAAAGTGGTGCCAAACAGTAATGCCTGAACTGACAGATAATGCCTTGTGAATTTGAGTCCGTCTATAATGACTTTCATGAAAACTGTCAACGTTGAATTCTGTTAACCTTAAACTGTTTGAAATGGTAATACAAAGGTATGTTGTTAAGAAACACAGATTTTATACTCAGAAATGACTGTCTGTATCGAAGGAACATTAGGAATATAGGATTTAGATTGTTTTAAACAAGTTTCTCTTTAACAACACCATTATCAGGTTTAAGTATTGTTTTGAAAAAAGTTCGTTTCAAACTAACGGCTTAAGTTAAAAATATTATGTTGAAAATAATAGACGACAAAAGTAGTATTAATTGCTATAGAGTATTGGTGTAATAACTGCTATTTTTACAGTAACATAACGTACATAGACGACAAAAGTAGTATTAATTGCTATAGAGTATTGGTGTAATAACTGCTATTTTTACAGTAACATAACGTACATAGACGACAAAAGTAGTATTAATTGCTATAGAGTATTGGTGTAATAACTGCTATTTTTACAGTAACATAACGTACATAGACGACAAAAGTAGTATTAATTGCTATAGAGTATTGGTGTAATAACTGCTATTTTACAGTAACATAACGTACATTTAATAGTAACAATATAGTGTATGTTCACATATATATAACAGGAGCACAAAGGGTAAAAACACCTAATATCTCTACATAGATTCAACTTTCATAAAACAATTAAAGGGTAATCGTAATACGTGCATGTTAGTGGTGGACATATGGTACAAGTAGGGATAAAAGTTAGTGGATGTACTAGTCTTAGATCCAGCTGAATGATGAAATCAATGCCACATATTATACACACCAGACACTACGATTTTTAGTGTTGATATTTGCTGGTACAATTGACTCTGACCTCCGAAAAATGGATAACAATAACCACGCCCCCGTGTTTCAACTGGTCATCTCATTCGTTAAACATGAGGGAACTGACCTACACGTATATCGGACTTCAATACCATCAAGTATCTATGGAATGCTTTTGGGAAATGCCTCGTATATCACCAAGTGACTCCAGTTATTAAAACTACTATGGGAAAAGCACTGTCAGAGAAGTGATCAAATATCTCATAAACACCTTGACTTGGTGTTCGTAACTAACACACAATAATGATGCGAAATCACGAAATGTAAAAAAAAAATAGTTACCTCAACCATACATTCTTTACGAGAGTAAGCTGAATGATCAATCATTTGCATTTCAAATCATATGAAGATCATTATATGTTTAATTTTATAAAAATGAACCGAAGGGGATAATTAATATTATTTTCTAACACTGATTCTCTGTTTGTGTGTTTATTTTAAAACAAAGCCACATTGGGCTATCTTATACGTCCATTTTAGCGTCGTTAGTCCGTAACCTTACCGCTGTACCACCGGAGGATCACTAATTCTGTCTGGTCATAGTTCAACACTAATTATAATTGCACTAATTAAACTGTGCAATTTATGCATCCGTATAGTAACAATACGGCCCAAGTTCAACCATAGTAACCAGGCAGCGAGAATTTAACTATAGCTATACTAAGAACATAGCACTAGTCTAATATTAAGTTCTAAAGATAAACTATAAACTTTGTAGTTACTTTTTACATAAAAAATAAATTCTAATAAGAATGTATATTGAGAGGAGGGGGAAGGTTGTTGATCTTACAGCTAGGCTATCTTATTACTGCACGTGTACCTGTTGAGGATTTATAATCCTTCGTGTTACATTTGATGTTGATAGAGATTATTAACGAAATGACTCATATATGGTGATAGAACTCTATTTGACTGGTAGTGATTACAATGAAAATAACCTGTACATATTCAATGCATCCTGCTTTAACTCCTAGAAACAATAGAACAATAGAAATAAATCACATATGTTGTAAATATGTAATTATTGTGTGAAAGAAATGGAATTTTCCAATCTGAATGGCATCTCATGCGTACATGAGTTAAGCGGCCAGATCAGAGTACCCTAGTATTCAAATATAATCCTCTCCAATTTTGAATTATTGACGAGAAGAAAGTGTCCCTCGGTAGGGCAGCAGTAAATCAACGGACGTACACCGCTAAAATACGAAGTCGATTCCACACGGTGGACAAAGAAGACAGCCCAATGTAGCTTTGCTCTAAAAGAAACACATCAGAGAAAGGCAGACAACCAGTAGTACCCGTACCCACAAGGGTTTGTCCGTATTTGAACTGAATAAATGGATTGACTATCACATACATAAAGTGCCCCGAGTGTGTTCAGGGACAACAAGTCTCAAACCCCGAACCCTTCTATCCACAGCCCGATACGTTAGATACTGAGCTTCGTTCAACTAATATGCAAAGAAACTGCACATATTGGATAAATTCTATTTATGGACAGAGTTGCAGGTATAGAATAAACTCTGCATCACTAGCAGTGATTATTACAGAAAGAACTTGTTTGGTTTCAAAGTCCCTGACCCATTTAGAAAAAGTCGGAAAACGCAAGTAACGCTTTGAGCATAATTTCACTAAGTAGTACCAAATCCATACAATTAGCAGATACTATTAATGACATACTAAAAAATGATAACACATCCCTATAAACAAGACAAATTCACAATGTTTTAAAACTTTAAACCTGACAATGTCCAATTATATAATTTCCTCCAAGTTATCGTTAACATTTCTTACACTTAACACAAGATTCTCCTCACTAATCATGCAATTCTGCCAAATTTTAGATCCTTCCCTTTACAGGAAAACATAAAACTATCTTTTATGCTAGTATGGACATTGAATTCTTATATACGAACATTCCTTTGAAAAAGACATTACATCTGGCGTTAAAGTTATTAAAATGGAAATAATAAGATAACATTTCCCAAGCCAGTTTTTCAACATTTATTGAATTTGCCACATTTTCTTTTTGATGGTAAGATATATAACCAAACTGATGGAGTTGCGAAGTTAGCTCCTTCATTAGCTAATCTAATTTCATGCTACCATGAAAAACGGTGGTTGAAGGAATGTCCAAAGAGTTTCAAACCTGTATACTATTGTAGGTACGTGGATGATACTTTTGTCATCTTTAACGAAGTGTAACTTGTAAATCAGTTCTGTGAATATCACTAGACATAGTAATATAAAGTTTACGGTAGAACATAAATAGAATCAATAACTTGCTTTATTGGATATTTTAATCCAAACGAGAGAGTATTGGACAATACTTTTAATTTTGTTAGTTTATC
>NW_013665669.1:1272888-1278403 GCF_000517525.1 Limulus polyphemus | reverse complement strand
CCCTCAGATTGTGAGTCCCAAATAAGAACAAAGATAATATTGTGAAAACATTAGTTCCATGAGATTATAAAATTACAAGTACTTATGAATACGTTCGTAACAAAGTGAAGAATATTAAACGCTTCTCGAAAGAATGATTTTCCAATTCATAAAGTAGACAAGGTAATAAGAATACATTTAGAATAAATTCAGATACTGAAACAACATATCATAAATGTGCCCAAATTATCGACATTGATGGTTCTGCCTTTTACTGGAAAACAAGTAATCTCTTGCGTAGAGTCTACCCTCAAATAGATCTGAGAATTATTTTCAAATCTGAAATGGATGTTGCTGTTTTTTTTTAATTCAAAGATACGATTTCTGCACAAACAACATCTAACGTTGTTTATGAACCTACTTGTCCTAGGCAGATATGGTCTACCACTAGATGGCTGGAAACCAGTGTGGAAACGTGGAAATATATTGAGTGAAAACAAATCAAGTGTAAAAATAGCGTGTCACGCGTAGTTGTAACGTAGCAGTAAAGAATGCTCATTTCAAGATTATGGTGAAAAGTAACAACGAAAGCAGTCGTCGTACTAACGGAACTAAAGGTTAAAATCACGAATTAATGAAGTTGGATTATCTGTGAAATTATCATTAAAATTGTGATGCATCCATTCAAAGTGTTTTCGTATATCAATGCATGCTAGATGTAAGCAAATTCATTCTTTTTCTACCAATCGGTTCAAGAGATGCTTAACTCTGTAGTTCAATTATCGCAAGAAACCCAGCTGTTTTCTTTAGTAAGTTTGTTTTGCATTTCGCGCAAAGTTACACGAGAGCTATCTACGGTAGCCGTCCCTAATTTAGCAGTGTAAGACTAGAGGGAAGGCAGCTAGTCATCACCACCACCCACCGCCAACTCTTAGGCTACTCTTTTACCAACGAATAGTGGGATTGACCGTCACATTATAACGCCCCCTCGGCTGAAAGGGTGAGTATGTTTGGTGTGATGGGGATTCGAACCCGCGACCCTCAGATTGCGAGTCGAGCGCCCTAACCACCTGGCTCTTTAGTAAGAAACGCTTTAAAAAAATAATAAGCTGTTTACAAGATTGTGTCTTAACCACCAAAATAACAACAACAACAAGCAAATACATGCTACTTAAGCGTCGTAGGAAAATAAACACGTTATTTGTTATAGTATGATTACACCTGAGGAAAAACGTTACTACGGAAATAAATGTGCTATAAGTTAGCGATTTCATAAAGAACGACTTGATAAGAACGTTGCGAGGAAATAAGCATGATAGTTATCAGGTTACGTCTTCACCTAATGAAAAGCGTGAACTGCATCGAAGGGAAACTAACAAGCTATTCAGTTGGGTACGAATTCGCCTGAAATTGCATAGAGAATAACGTGTTTATCAAGGTGCAACTTAACCAAAGAAAAGCGATGATTAAACTGTCATAGGAAGACAAGAAGCTGTTTAATAGTGTGCGATCTCACCTAAAGACGAATGTGAAATGATCGTTGTGTGGCATTATTTAACAATATATGACATGACAACATTGTAGGAAAATGTGCTAAACAGTGCGACTTCACCTAAACAAGTATATTACCTTCAGTGCTGTGTATGGGGATTAGAGAAAATTGACCATGGTGCGGCTTAACTTGAAACAGGGAATTTGCCAAAATGTTATAAAAATAATATTATTTTCCATAATGTGAATGTACTTAAAGATAGGCGCTGGAATAAACACCTTTTTCAAATTAAATAATAATAGCAGTAGTAGAAACTTGCCCATAAAGAACATTAACAGCTATGTGGTAAAAGAAAAATTAATTAATTTACATTCAATAGTGTATATTATATTAGGATGTTAGATGGGTAATATATCACTGTTGATATAATAATAATAAACAATTTCATCGATGTGTATGTAACTGGAAAGATAGTGAAAAGATATAGTGTATAAGTTTAATTTATTTCGTGGCTTCAGTTTACGTTGTACGACTTAAAACACAAATAAGAGAAGTTTAAACAATGCTTATCGTCCCATATATCTATATATCTAATAATAATAAACAATTTCATCGATGTGAATGTAACTGGAAAGATAGTGAAAAGATATAGTGTATAAGTTTAGTTTATTTCGTGGCTTCAGTTTACGTTGTACGACTTAAAACACAAATAAGAGAAGTTTAAACAATGCTTATCGTCCCATATATATATTAAATTTTAAATTAGATTTTTTATCAAACATGTTTCCAAATCTTATTTATTTTCGTAGTCCGTTTAATGACGTGATAAATATCTTTGGAAAAATATTTCAAAGAGCAATAATAGAGACAACTATATGTATTATCAGTACTTAAAAAACACACTTATACGCATACAAAAAATGTTATAATTACTGATAAATAGCTCTGTTTTTATGAATGTAAAAAAAATATCTTCGGGAAGATTCTATTTTTAAAGATAACTTGCTTATTCTTTCGTGATTATTTGTTTTAGACATAAGGCTGTGATCCCTGGTAATCGGCTCCTGTAGTATTGGAAGGCAAACATTTTCAGTTTTATTTGCATATCACGTTTTTTGATATATATATAATCAAAACACATATAAAGCTATATACAGACACATATATATATTTTTCACAGTACCAAATCGTGAATTTTGTTGAGAAAGAAACGTTAGGCTAAGTTTTATCTTGAATTTACTACTTGTTGCTGAGTTATCTATTATGTTAAACAGTCTGTTCGTTGAACATTTCAGAAGAATAAATTAGTTGCGTTAATTTCACTTATTCTTGAAACGCCTGTATAAATACAGTTTAATTACCGAAACACCATGCGCAAGGCATAATGCTTCTTTCTATTCTCTCTAGTAATGGATTTTATAACATTGCGTTTCAAACATCCTGAGTAGTCACTCCCTATCATATTTCTGTATTCTGTGGAACTAAACAATGACGAGTTTCATTGATATATATATATATTACTCACTTATGCTATTCAACCTGTAAGAATGAACTTAAATACTAAGCTTTCTTTAAACACATGGACGTTTCGCTCAGGTTTGTTTGTTGAATTTCGCGCAAAGCTACAGCCGCTCCAGGGCTATATGCGTTAACCGTTCCTAATTTTGAAGTGATGGTCTATAAGGAAGGCAGCTAGTCAACATCACTCACCGTAAACTCGTGGGCTAATCGTTTACTGACAAATAGTGAGGATAACCATCATATTATTACCCCCTATGGCTGAAAGGGCGAGCATATTTGGTGACGAAATTCGATCCCGTGGTTCGTAGATTACAAGTCAAGAGCTCTAACCAACAGGCATTTCGCTCTGGTAATAAACTCGTTTTGCATTAGGGCTTAACCATTCTAGTTTCATTTACATACGTAACGACACACATGTGCTTCCTGGCTATTTCTAAGTTTTTATTATATAATATTCACGTTTCTCTTTTCTCTGGTGAACACCTTGAGTGGTGGTGGACTTCATACATTCTTAGATTCAGTTATGATTTAGATTCCTTCGAAAAACATATATATGTCTGTGTATGTTTTTTACATAGAACTGTTCTATACACTCAAAGTCAGCATAGTATGTGTATCCACATTTAATACAATTCTAATTCTATATTTAATCAAAAAAGGTGTTTATTAGGACAGAGTCAAAATACTAGAAATGTCTTTAAAGTATAGAGGGTTGAGTTCGTTATATTCGCTAGTCATGTGATTCACATCTGATATTTCTACACTGTTTGATAGTTTGATGGCATCCAAAAATGATCGCTTTTCGGATTGTATATAACAGTCCTCTCCAATGGACGCAAAATATTAATACACTCAAATAATAAAGATATAACCAATGGCATTGAAAAACAAAAAATATATGGATCAACTCTGGGCGCCAGTACCGTCCAGAAAGAGATCTGCAAAATCTCATGTCCCATTTCTGGTAAGCAAATGCGGTCTTATAACAGGTAAGAATCCACGAACTCAAAATTCACTGACAAAAGCTATCCACACCACCCAAGCAATAGTGCTCAACAAAATCAAGAAGGTTCCCCTTTCGTCTGGAAAACGAGACACATTTTACTTTCACGACATATCCAAGAAAGGAAGACCGACCGTATATAACTGTATGAACGATACCTAGCAGTGGACAAATGTCAGTACGCAAAGCATAAGTGTACCTTGATAACTGTACCATTTTCTAGTGGGCAAATAGCGAACAAATTTCAAAAGTGTTAGATGGTATGCGATGATTTTTTTAAAACAATTTTAAGATCACTTCTGGATACTGCGTCAGGGACGAATGGATATAAAGGTAAAGGTGATCCCGAACTCTGCTTACAATTAGACCAATCTTCTGGATTCTTTATACCACACAGAAATACCGCCTATGTACAGAAACGAAAACAACAAACTATGGGCTCACCAAAATAAGGCTTTCAGTCGTACCTCTCATTCAACCACCGCATATCCCAAGCAGCTGGAAAATGAAATGGGTTAATGTTATTCCATACGAAGACACACCGGTCAAGTCACCGAACCCAGTGCCTATGGATTTCTGTGGGATCGGACTGTTGAAATGGTCCTGGGAAACTATTGTGCTTGTACACTAGATGGATTATTGAAAATACGACAAATAGGATTAGTGAGCTCTCGTCGCGTCAACTTTGCAACGGAACTTCTTGCCATGGTGACTACTCTCCTAGGATATTTTCAAGATGCACGGTTGTCAGCTAGAGTATGACCGGACGTGGCGACATGGACTGTTGCGACGTCAACCCTCTGTATAGCTTAACTATGAAACTAATTTAAGCATTAAACCATACATATAATGAAATATTATTCTTTGCAATAAATTTACTATCTCTCTATCCTAGGTTCTTATAGTTCAATTCTAAATAACACCATCCACTATCTCTTCCGTGTATCTGATCCCTCTACCCTCTGCTTTCAGTGAAGACATGCAGGGCCGGTGCAAGGATATTTGGTGCCCTAGGCAAACCTTCAAGCTGTGCACCCCCTCCAATATATAGCAAAATATGCAATTATCAAAAAAGTTCAAAATCCAAATGTAATGATTATATTTGATTTGAATCAAAACAATAACAATTATAAGTATCTATTGATCTACATCTTTTAATGGCTCTGGTTAGATAGTAAAGTCAACGCATTTTTTATTAAACTATGTCTGCCTGGACAGTCGGGCAGTATTAGTTTCGCCCGAAAAAGTTGTGTTGGGTCATAGTTCATACACAAATTTTACCACCCCCAATATTTGCTGCTATAGTCAACTGCCTAGTTTGCATGGTGCTTGCATAGGCCCTGAAGACACGGCTGAAGATTAAAGATTGGAGTTACTTGCGTCATAAGACACACAACGATATGATGAATAATGGCTGGAGACGGCTTGAATGGGTAATGAAGAAAAACTTCAATATAAGTTTTAACATAACAGCAAATGTACAACGTTTCGACAAGGTTTTGTCATCATCTTGTCGAAAC
>NW_013665669.1:1265490-1272331 GCF_000517525.1 Limulus polyphemus | reverse complement strand
TGTATAAATTCTCTCTCTCTCTCTTCTTGGTGCAAGATGCAAAGTGGATTTTTATGTCTTAGTTTTCACTATTTTGGCTTGTGTATTTTTGTATATTTTTAAACACTGTAGGATTTTTTTTTATTCACCAACTTTTGTTTACTTCCTATCTTACGAGAAGTAGTTTATGTTCCAGACAGTCTACGCATTTTGGCATGCAGTGCCTATTCTTTCTTCCTTTCCATAATTGTCATACAGTAAAAATATTTTTTTTTATTGAAGGTCTGTCAGTCGTGTGTAGCTAAGTACAATATTATTCATTACGCGAGTTTCTGCACTGTTCTTGTTAGAAAATTGTATTTCTAATATGTGTAGAATGGTGCCATTTTGAAAGATTTTCTTGTTTCCTTTAGAAGTCACATTATACGCCTATCAGAACATACAACACGTACATATTATGACCTTTCGTTGTGGTTTAGTTTGTTTGAACTTTTTTTTCTCTAAAAAGGTATAAAATCACTTTATTCACTTAAATATAATGAAACAAAAAATTGTTTTAACCGGAATTCCACGAAAACTATCAGGTAGAACAATAATTCAGTTTTGTTTTTGTTGTCCAACTCTGTAATACTACCGTGTCCTCAAATGAAACATAAACAACATTAATCAATACCAAGCAGAAAAATACCTATGTCCACTTCTTCAGATGTAGGAACCAAGAACAAAATCTTGAAACAAACATCTCACAGCGCGATAACCTTTTCAAGGTATTTCAAGTATTTAATATTAGTAATTATTTGTACACGAAAAATGGTTTATTTGAATAAAGAAATAATAAATAAAAAATAAGAGTGTAACATTGATGTTTGTTTGAAGGTAAGCACAAAGCTACACAATGGGCTAGTTGTGTTTTGCCCACAACGGGTATCGAAACCCGGCTTATAACGTCGTAAGTTCGTAAACATGCCACTGGGGTACATTAACATTTATGAGTTGGTCTATTTGGGAAATATTAAACGTCATTAGAGATGCATCTTAAAATCACCAAAGTATATCAGAGGTTTAGGCAGAGAAAACTGTGTTTTGTTGGAGACTACTGTTGACTGCATCTGTTGCCTTAGAAGTTGTTTTAAATGACGTTTCGAACTGGTCGAGCAGATCTTCATCTGATTGATAAAAGTTTGCGCTAGGTCAAAACGTCGCCCAAAAAAACTTTTAAGACAGAAGCAGTCAACAGTAGTCTTTAATGAAGTATTTGATATATTTAAAAGTATTTTCTAAATTAAATAACCGAATATCAAAATTGAAATGGTCTCAAATCGTTCCTTTTTTGAAATTCCATATAATGAATTAAGCCTGTGCACATTTAAAAACACTATTTAAACTATGTTTTAACAATTATATAATTATATCTAGATTTAACACCTTTATCAGATTTCATACATTATGTATAGTTCAGGGATTTGCATAATAATATTGGTTTTGTAGGCTTACGTTACATTGTTACATATTTATTAATTGAATCAAGTGTAATATAGAGTCTAAACTTTAAAACAATAAAAAAGTTGAACTAAATAAATAAAATATGCCGTACCTTAATAGAAACGCTTTAGTTCAACTTGAAGAAAATAAAAAAACAACACCGAACAATTCTCAATATTTATTATATCATTACAACAGCGAAAACCTAGAATAGCCTCAATTTTGGATAAAAAAAAAAGACTATCAATTTGCTTAATAAACACACAAGTTCTGTAGTTAGTTTAGTTTAATGAATAACGTGCTGAAAGCATTATTGCGTCTCAGCTGATAGATAACAGAGTTTTATGGAAAAATTATTTTGTTGAAGCTTATAAAATCCAGTGTAAGTTTGAAATATATGGTTAAGAATTCAAAATTATCGTCGGAAACACGACTAGTTGTTCTACTTATTTGCTATATATGACGTTTCCAGCAATGGATATGATCTAACATTCACGTTCTTTTTTGTTTTCTTGATTCTTATAGCTTACCTCTATTAACAATTACTGATTTTATGAGAAATTTTACTCGTTAATGAAAGATTTTCACAATCACATCACACAGGGACGTTACTCACATATCGCTGTAGAATTTTTATCTCCAAACTACCAGAGAATGTTCCCTGCTAATCATAGGAGGAATTTACTCAATAATTATCACAAAATAATTCTTACCAGCCAAAACAGAGACTTTACAAATTAGCAGCTATCTGATTAAGTTAATGTTTTCTGTCCATCGTATTAACTTCAAATATAAAATACTGTAATTACAAATAACTGATCAGGAAAAAACATTTAAGTTGTTCTAGATATAGTAATTATGTACTGATTTCTACTTTTCTGATACTACTACCTTTTGGATTAACGTAATAAGCAATTGTATAAGAATGATAAAACACTTGCTATAAATAAAAATTCACTTTATTTTTCCTTAGTATTTAGGAAACATATATGCGAACTTATATCGTGTTTATATAAGATATAAAAATACGCGTTAAATCTATACTTCATTGAGTAACACTAAGCTATAATACAATATCTAATTAGTTAGAAATTAAAACTCCTAATTAAGATTGCTCAGAAAAGTTGTATTGAAAACATATTATATAAATTATATTTGCTCAGCTCTTAGAAATATACCCGTCAGGTATCTTATATGTAAACCTTGTCTTGAATGTTCCTGCTGAGTTCCTAACCAAACCAATTTAAGCTCTTACACCAGCATGAACTTCTACAGTTCCTCTCCTCTCATGACGTATCCCACCATGAAGCTATAACTTCTTATATACAGCCTATTATTTTATGATTTAAATATCTTTACATTCATATAAAGACTAGCGACACTCTAATTTTCCCACCACTGTTTCTAAAGCACCACAAACGAGATTATAGACGTTAAAGAATTTTATATTACTTCTGGCAACTACCTGTTCTAGCAGAAGTTGATGAAAAAAGCAAATAAAAAATGTAGAAGCGAAGCCTATAAAAAGCACTGACAAAATAAAGCAATTATAACAAATATAATAGAAAGTTACATATAAATTAACTTTTTAAGGGAAAAAAATTAACAGACAAAACCAATGGTTTTACAAAACCAATTTTCTTTGTTTCATCCTCATTTAGTACAAAAATCAAAAATAGCATAATGATAATATTTGTTACTCAGTGCAGGTGAGCGAAAATAGTCTTCATAACAAGTATTATTACGTATGAAGATACTACTCATGATTTTCCATTTATTTATTTTTTATTTTATTTGCATTTCCACGTGCGGCAGCTTCTTTCGACAGGTGTACAAGCAAGTAGATATAGCTACGGTTTTCAAGGCAACTCAGTATATTTATCTAGCGTAAAACTTTTTTATTTTTTATTTATCATCATAATAAAAATAGATAACACACACACACATATATATATATATATATATATGCTGAAATTTCTACGGAATCGCAGATGGATTTATAAAACTTACGTGTAATATAATCTACATCTCTATATTCTAAGCTAGAAATAACTTGTTTGAATGCTAAACTCAATAGAAATTGATAAACAATTATGGTAAACGATACATTTTCCCACCCCGAAACATCACACCCTCTATAGGAGGAGTTAATAGTTTTTATATACCCGATTGTAACAGTTTTCATCAATATTAAACTCGACAAGTATAATTTCTATGGTATCGTTCAAGAAAAGAAGTTCTTACAGTTGTAAAGTTCATTATAACCCGCTTACTCTTTGATTTTTAGATAAGAAAAGTGTTCGAAGTTGTAACTAGCATTGCGTGTAAAGAATCAATTCTTTATTTTCATCAGAATATATGTCCTTAGGCAAAGTTTTTCGTCAACTAAAGACGAACACAACATATCAAGATAGACAGAGAAATGGAAAACAAACAAATAATATTGCCAATAAAAATTATGAAAGAACTATAGATCAATAAACAGGTGCTTCTAAAGGGTTGAGAAAACAAGCAAACTGAGAGATAAGTAAGAAAAAAACAAATGAAAGGTGAAGCCGATATAAATAAATTAACAGCTAAATGATATGTAAAATAGAGAGAGATTGTTATATAAAACATATATTAGACAGGGAGAAAGCAGAGTGAATAAAAAAAAACACAGAATAAACTAAAAACCAGGAGTAAAAAAAGAAAAATATCGCGTTAACTGATAAAGAATGTATTATATTAATTTGGAAAGTGCTATAAATAGGTTGACGTACAAAGATGGTGTACAATGGTAGTTTATATCGTAAATCTTAGGCTCGTTTAGAAAACGAGTTCCAGCTTAACTTATGTATTCAGTATCAGTTTAGATTACAAAATAGGTATTAGATTACTGTATTTAGTAAGTATGAGGTTATGGCCTTAATCTGGAGTTTTTGAATTTGAACTTCTATACAGAGTTCATCATTAGATGTTTCAATGAAACATGTTCTGCAGTTCATTTCTTGTTTCGAATATCATGAACAATTTTATGTAATTATCATATACATTCTCTCTATGACGTTTATTGTGTTACTTGATTATATAGCAATCTGAAAGGTCCACATTAAAGACATCTCAATGAAACAGATTCTGCAGCTAATTCGTTGTTGTGAATATAACGAAGTGTCAAGTCAGTTATAAAACATGAATCAGGTTAGTTTAGAAAATAAGTATCATGTTAATCTATATAGTAGATGTATGATTCATTTATAAAATAAGTGCTACTTTAACTTAAATAGTAAGTTTTGGGTTCGTTTATAAAGTATGAAATTATATAGAATAAATAGATATTCAAATGCTTGATGTACATGGAATTAATACGGCCGAAACGACGTAACAAGTATTAAAATTAGTTCGTAAAGTATTGATATTATACGTGAAATGAAATAACAAGTGTCATATTGATTGATAGTAAGTATCAGACTAACTGATATAGAGAATTAATAGATTCCCTATTATATAAAATGTCAAATTAATTGATGCAGTATTTATTCTGTAAAATGATGGAGTTAATATTGGATTTGCTTTTGTATGACTTGTTCTATTAATTGTTACGTTAAGTTTTATTTTAGTTAATTGCTTTGTATGACTTGTTCTATTAATTGTTACATTAAGTTTTATTTCAGTTAATTGTTTTGTATGACTTTTTCTATTAATTGTTACATTAAGTTTTATTTTAGTCAATTGTTTTGTATGACTTGTTCTACTAATTGTTACATTAAGTTTTGTTTTAGTCAATTGCTTTGTATGACTTGTTCTACTAATTGTTACATTAAGTTTTATTTTAGTCAATTGCTTTGTATGACTTGTTCTACTAATTGTTACATTAAGTTTTATTTTAGTCAATTGCTTTGTATGACTTGTTCTACTAATTGTTACATTAAGTTTTATTTTAGTCAATTGCTTTGTATGACTTTTTCTATTAATTGTTACATTAAGTTTTATTTTAGTCAATTGTTTTGTATGACTTGTTCTACTAATTGTTACATTAAGTTTTGTTTCAGTCAATTGCTTTGTATGACTTGTTCTACTAATTGTTACATTAAGTTTTGTTTTAGTCAATCTGTTATGATTTGGCTATAGTTGTCTGAAAGTAGCTTTAAAATGTATTAAAATATTTCACGTTTACATAGATTACACTGAAATTGTAGAAATGTTTGACGTTTTGGACATTTGCACTCCTTCTATTCAATTTTAAATCAGTATTGAGTTTAAATTATGTTTTTCGCCTCTTTTTTTATTATTGAAAGTAATTTCCTTAATATTCGAAGCATAAGAGGAAAACAGTTTGTATTTAATTGCTTCATGTACTTGAAATATTACCCTTAACGTTCTACAGGGTAAATACACGTAATTGACATATCGAATCTAAGTTCGGTACGTGAAAGTATTCTAAATTTGTTTTGGCTGCATTTTCTTAAACATTTACCTTTGACCATTCGGAGAGAATTGTGTATAATCCGCTGATCTGACAAATACTAAATAAAGGTAAATATCTCAACTTTGTTTGATGACATGCAAAGTCCGAATCACGTATATAAGATTCAGTCGGCTACGAGTTTTTCTGTTTTTTTTAACACTAAATTTTTCAGCTTTGGTTAAAAAAATGCAAAGTTGAAACTTCAATTCTTTGATACGTTGAATAAAAAAGGATTGAAAGATTGTAAATTACTTTTTTTCGTGTCGGCAATGGTAACAGTACCAGTTTTAAGTCGTTTGAATGATTGGTTGGTACTGGTTGTCAACCGACGCAAGGATCAGTTTTTAAAAGTGGATCTAGAATAATTCAGAAAAACATTACAGTTATTTCAGTTGAATATCAGCGTGTAGTGATACTTCAGGCAGGAACTAATGAAGCGAATATGACTGGCTTTTTTAGTTTTGTTTAAGGTGGTTTTATGCTGAGAAGAAAAATATATAGTAAAAGAAGGTGTAGTTGTGGTAAACAAACTGTTGTTCTTGTTATAGAGTTACGAGTGGTTTTCTTTCTAATCTGTTTGGTGAGCTTGACGTTTCGCATGTAAATTACTAAACATTATAAAAACTTCTGTTGCGCTTTAAAGTTTTATCAATACCACTGGAGTATTTGTTAAGGTATTTTTGCTGTATATGGGAATCAATCGATCATGAAGTCCATAAGATCGAAATATCATTGCAACAATGCTGGTTAGCGGAGCTAAGAATGAATCCTCCTTTCAAAACATTGTGGAATTATGAATACAGTACATTCTTAAGTTGCTGTTGAACACTTAAAACTACATTTCAAACGAAACTATTTCACCGTTCGTTCAGTATTTTAAAAAGTAAATGAAACCGATTAATGTCACTCTTTGAAATATACTTTTACACAAGT
>NW_013665669.1:1249210-1264587 GCF_000517525.1 Limulus polyphemus | reverse complement strand
TTACTACCGTTCGTTACTAGTATTTTAAAAAGTTAAAATAGTAAACCGAATTAATAGTCTACTCTTGTAAATAATACTTTACTACTAAGTATACTCTTCGTATATATATATATATATATATATATAATAAGGTACGCACGTGTAAAGAATTAACATGTAAAGTTCATTCCTAGAGACGTGGCTTTACAAGTTCATGTTGGTAAAAAATCATATCATCATGTTGCTTCTAATAAACTAACTGCCTCAACTTGAAACAAATGACACTAATGTGAATATATTTAATGTATTTTTCACATAAGATTATGCTTATTAATTTTAGAAAGTTCTTAATAGGAAATTATTGTGTACAAACGTTCTTAAGAGCTGTTTTTAATCAAACGCATGCAAAAGTGTTAGGCTGAAATGTAAACAGGCGGTTTTTAAGTTTACTGTAGACGAACGTTTCACTGATACATAAAGGTAATTTCCAATAATGATCTCAAAAATTTAGATCGTATCTCTATTACATCAAAAGTCAATCGTAAGATAATGTGTTTCAATAAATATAAAGTATAGACTTTGAAATAATGAGAAGTCCCCAGCTTCATCCTATACTGTAAATTCAATATAACTGCAGTTATCAGGTTCTGTAACTTTATATAGTTAATGTTATAAGGAGTAGACTAGACGAAAACTCTAGTGGACTGTGTTTTTATTTTCAGCAGAATAAGCTTCAATAATTATGTAACTGAAACAAAGAGGTATTATGACCTTTTTAACTCCAGAATGTTTTATTTGAATGCTCAACGTTTCGGTTATATATCTTTATCAAGAGACTGTGTAAAAACTTTAGTGCAACTGTTGAATATGGTTCCAAGAAAAAACAAAACAAAAAACATTTGCTTGCTCAAGTCAGTTCTTGTTTCAAATGTGCGTGTGAAGGGGGTGATGACGTCAAATAATTTAAATAAATAATATGTCATTAAATAAACAATATACAGTTCTGAAAATAAAACATTAAATATTTCGGTAAACTTGTCAAAAGGTTAGGGGTGCGAAAATAAACAACATAATGACTGAAAAATAAAAAGAGGAAAGAGGTAAAAGTTGACTAAAAAAGTATAAACCTATCTATTTATATAGATGAAAATAAATTTATCATTTATCCTCATTTATTTATAATGAAAGTGCAAATTCTTTAATAATTGCCTTAGGATTTTTCTTTGATAAGTAATGCCTCTCTCTGTTTTTCTAAGTTTACAATTTTGCATTTTTAAGGGATGAGGCCAGGTGGTTTGGGCGCTTGACTCTCAATTTGAGGGTCGCGGGTTCAAATCCCCGTTCCACCAAACATGCTCGCCCTTTCAACCGTGGGGGCGTTATAATGTGAAGGTCAATCATTGGTAAAAGAGTAGTCCAAGAGTTGACGGTGGGTGATGATGACTAGCTGCCTTCCCTCTAGTCTTTCAGTGCTAAATTAGGGACGGCTAGCTCAGACAGCCCTCGTGTAGCTTTGCGCGAAATTCAAAACAAACCAAACTTTTTGTTTTTCCAAATTTATATAGTACGCTGAGGTGCTCTGACATACGTGTATATAAATATCTTCTCCATAAACATTACATCTAAGTTGCCAAATTAAGTTTCTTAATTAGCATCTCTGACCTTGCACTATCAACTCTAGCAGAGCAAGTGTTCATATCCGAAAGCGTTGGTGTGAAAGGCATTTAAAAGTTATTTGAGTTTCCTGCAAAGTTTCTGCGCTATTCTGATTAGTTTAGATTTTGTAAGTGCTTTATTAGTTTTGGCTGTAATCGTATTGCTAATGACTGGAGATTTACCTTGTAAAGACATCAGGATAATGGGTGCGTGCAAAAGCCTTTTCCAGTTCCTCCAGTTGAAAGCTGGTAAAGGTAGTACGATATCGTCGTTGTTTACGCTTAGGGAATTCTTCACATTCTACCATTTCTGATCCTCCTGTCTGTTCACATTTATCTCCAAGTTCAACTGAGTCTTGATAGTAAGAATTATCTGGATCACCAGATGATGATGGTGCCAACTCTACCGCTGTAGAGCCGATCTTCTTTTCCAGAGTAGGGCTACCTGTCGGAGCCGACAAGGGTGACGACTTCTCCACCAGCCTCGTTACTGAAAGCGGGGTTTCGATTGTTGAGCCTTCCACGGTGCTAGCTTCTTCGCTGATACAACTGCTTTCCGACTTCTCAGTAACACCCATGCTCGGGCTAACCCTACTTTTCAGGTCCGTGCTCGTGGTTAGCACACGAGGCCGAAGCTCATCGGACAATTGGTTTTCGGTCGTGTTTCGCTTCGTCGTCAGGTCGGATGGTAAACAGTTTAGATAAGGAGAAGATTGATAAGTGGGAGATATGGAGAATGATGTGTGCTGCTGATGTCTTGTGAATTCTAAAAATAAGACAAAAAGCGATGTTAACAATACTTAGCTTTTCAACTTTACTGTCGATTGTAGAAAAATCAAACACGCTCTAAACCATTTAAAAACAAGCATTACGAATATATATCAAACACATTCGCTGAAACAAGTTTTCCGACCATGTTAATCGGTCTTTTACTACATCACATAGCAGCGTCAGTATATAAAACAGTACGTAACCCGTGGGCAACAGTCAGTTCTGAAGACCATAAAAATAGATAATATAAACGTAAAGTTTAGTACTCGCGGCGTCCAATTAGACTGCAGCTAAGCTAACAAATTCTGTATTCTTCATACAACTGGATAACCAGTCATGCAATCATTTCAGCCTGTACAATTGTACAAACACTGAACGAACTTCCAAGAATTCTACAACAATGATCATAGAATGTAAAGGCAAGAAACTGTACACTTATTTTATTTCTTACCGTATATTAACGTTTATAACAGACAATGCTAGCTACCTTACGTAATAAGCTAACAACCTGGAAAATAAGAATTCAATAATAAGAAACAGTTTTAATTTCTCCTCTTAAATAATTAAACTAACTAATTACTTGTTGTATAAATATGATATTGATCGAGGAAACTTATTCAACGTAAAAATCACAAAGGTGTTGCATGGTAGCCTAAACAGAACGAAATGTAGAAGAATATATATCCGCTGGATCTGAATTACGGTACATGAATCAACTTGTAATTATACAGATATACCTGAAACTGAACTATTTTATGTAATGTAATGGTATATTAGAATGCCCGAATCAGCCAACTACATGTAGTATATAGACTAAACTTAAGCACCTATAGTACCTGGATCATATTCACTATATTTAAAGCAGACACGTTCAGTACGTGGATCATATCAACTATACTTAAATCGGACACATGCAGTACCTGGATCATATCCAATGTACTTAAATCAGACATACAGTACCTGTATTATATCCACTGTACCTAACTTAATTAAACCAAACCTGCAGTATCTGGATCATTTGGATTGAACCTATAGTATATAGCTCAGATCTATGACACCTGAATTAAAGCAACAGTATCTGAATCAAATTCTACAACAAAATTAAGAAATGCAAAATCTGGATTACAACTAAAGCATTCAGGTCAGATTTATAAATATGTGATCAGACTTACAACACAAAGACCAGAAATAAGGATTATAACTACATTATTCGGATTACAATTATAATTATGCTGCCACGATTAAACCTGTATTATCTTGGTCATATTAATAGTACTAAGGTTAGATTTACACCAATTGACCCTAAACTACAGCGTGTATAATTCAAGCCTACAGTAACTGCCTTACACAAGAACCATAATATCTAGCTCGTGTCTATAAGAATTGAACCAGAACTAAAAAACATGAACATTTAGTAAATTGGGCCATAATTACAGTAACCTCATGGATTAAATTTATACCTAACCCGAGTACCCATACCAGCCCATACAGTAACTGGACCAGAATCACTTTATTTCGGTTACATCTATAGCATCTGAATCAAATATGTAATTTCTGAATAAAAATAATGTAAATAAGACAAATGAAACACAAACTGAATTAGAAAATCGTATTTAATGCTACAGTATTTTTATGAGAACTAAAGTTTTGAGAAAGAAGTATAGTATATTTATTAACTATAGATCTTAGCAATAATATTGAGGTTAGACCTACACCAGCGAAATCAAAACTAAACCAGCCAGATCAATTTACAAGAACTGAAACAGATCACACCTACACCAGGGAAATCAAAACTGGCTAGACCAAACTACAAGAACTGAACCAGAACTACAGTATCTAATTCAGATTTACGATAATTGGCATAAAACTACAATACTTGAATCAAAACTATACTATATTGAAAAACGTACAGTGCCATAATCAGAACTACAGTATCTCAATCAAATATAGTACCTATAACAAAGCTAAAATACTATGATCAGGACCATAAAATTTGTAATACATCAACAACATTTCATTCGTATTTGATAGACGGGCCTGTAGGTACAACAGAATAACTGGATCTGACCTATATAATAAATGGATCAGTTCAACAGTACCTAGCTCAAAACCACAGTACTTGTTCATTAACGATCTTATAAGCACAGCATTCTAGCTTTACAAATACAGGGAGTTCCAACAGTTCGTTGCTATCATATATAGTCAAATCTCTTTTGTGTTGATAACATTTGATTTGCGCCAAAACTTGTTGGTTCTTCCTCAGTTGTGCGGTTACTTACAATTCACTTGTACTCATCAATTAATTTCAAACAAATGAAACAATAATTAGTATACTGCAGTGAGGTAACTAATTTTTGGACCACCACGTAGTATACTGATAGTCATGTAACGAAATACGTTTGTGTGAATAAAGGCTATATTTGGTTAATTAGAAAAAAGTAAACACTTATGGGTTTCTTTGAGTCGTACAATTTATACGTTTTATGAAACACGTGCATTAGACGTCTTGTATACGTATAATAGCATAATGAGTTTATTCCTCGTTAATTTTGTAACACGTGCACATTTATTCGGCAGAATTAAATGTTCACGTCAACAAAACCCGTCACAAAACGTCGAGAAAACTACAACCGAAAAACCTGCACTGAACGTCACACACTGATACACCTATACAAGACGTACATAAAAAAAAACTCTTAAAAACTCTTTAATAGATATAGATGGGTATATATTTCGTTGTTAAACTAAATTTTATCCCTCTCAGTTGATCTTAAAAGGGTAAGTTCTATTTAAAATATGATGAAGGCGTTAAAAGCGTTTTCTTGATTTGAGTGTCCTTATTATCATACTACAAAGGCGTGCGCAGAATTAAGACTCACAATATATCTCACTCTTGATTTAAAAAAAAAAAGATGAGCTATTCTTCTGTGTCTTGAAGCGTAAACTGACGTTAGGAAAAACGTTCTAGTAGCACGAACCAAGTTTAACTAGAATGCCCGCAATAATTGTGGAGTATTTTTAGAGACAGGTTAAGAAGGACGTACGAAAGTTCGTGGTTAAAAGAATAAAAACACATCTGTATATTGTGTGGTACACTGAATTTCTTATGTGTTTTTTTTTCAACATTATAAAGGCTTGTCAGATGAATAGAAAAGTTGTGAATACTTTTTTTTTAAATTATGAATATATTTTCTATCGAACCTACATGAAATGTGCTAAAATATAAGTATTTAAAGAAAATGTAAAATAGTGAGACAACTAGTTATTATGTAACTGATCTTTGAAATACTTAATTTTTTACATAAAATTAATAGTTGACGAGACTTCATCTACGAAAGAATATTTATATAAATAATACAGAAGTTTTACTGAAGTTAATGTTCGAGCAATAGTGGATTTGAGATTGGTTCAGAGTACTTTAACAAACAGAAAGCGACAAAACTATGAAATTCATACTCAAATTAGAATTAAAAACCATTGAGCTCGTACAAGAAATGGGGACATCAGAAAAAATAAGTGACAAAGAAAGTATAAAACTGGAAGAAAAAGAAGGCTATAATTGAATTTTATGAGAAAAACAGTACTTCTGTTTGGACACTCGTAAATATTTTTTACTACAATATTTAACTACAATTGCATAAGTTAATGTATTCGATAATACTGCAGACGTATGTTTTTAATGTAATAATATTATTATTCGAATATTTCAGATTAATTCCATGCAGGATAGTACATAATTGTTTAACTTCTAGAATCAGATTATTAGAATATCATATCCCGAAATGAATTAGCAAAGATTGTTAGGTGTTTTATGTATTTTCTTAATATTTTTGTGTGTGTGTGTGTTCATTTGAGAGGAATAAAAGACGTTACGAATAAGTAAATAATGAATTGTTGTTCAACATAGATTTGACCATAGAATAAAAAACTCTTTAAGGTGTGGGAAAAACTGTTGCCGATGAAGAAATGAGCCGAATATTACCAAATGTAAAGTTAATGCCTAAGAGCACTTTCGAAGCAGGTTATTTTGGGTTGAAAGACAGGTTATTTTGGGTTAAAAGATAGGTAAAATTGAAATAATAAAGGACTTCCTTTGCTTGTGGGTTTCACAATACACAGATATTATTTTTCCATAAATAACAAGAAGAAAAACATGCTAAAACAATGAAATATTATATTGTCATCACGTTTTACATGAGTTACATCAGAGCCTTTTGTACATAAGAGTGTAGACGTATAGCTGAGAGCTAGAAGAATACGAATGAAGGACAAGTAACACAAGATTTGCGTGAAGTGTTGTTTTCTTTTTTTGTCTCGAGGCCTCTTCAAACCGTTGAGGTACCTCAGATGCTGATCCATCATCCATGATTGGCGCCTATTCCCTCTCCAGGTAGCCATTCCTAATTTAGCTGTGAAAGGAAAGTAAATACCACCGACTGATCAACTTTTGAGGTGATATTTTACCAACGAATTGGGACTTGACCGTTACATTATAACGCTCCCACGGCTGAAAGGGCGAGCATGTTCGGCGACGGGGATTCGAACCCGCGACATGTAGATTGTGAGTCGAGCACCCTAACCACCAGGCCGTGCCAAAGTTGAAACAAATATATATATATATATATATTCCTACTGATGGTGTTGTATAAAAAAGAGAGAGCTTATAAGGTCCTTTGAGGCACATGAAATTCTAGCACTGTGGTTCATTCAAACTGAATCTCTTCCACTATTGAAATGAGTAGGAAGAAATAATCACGCGTTACTCTTATAGAAAGGCCTCAATAATAGTAAAACTTGTTGAATGTAGTCGATGGAATATTACGTTAGATAGTAGTCTTAACCACAAAATATATCTGATCCAGGTGGTTAGTAAGATGCTTCGCTGAAATGTTCTGCTCGTATAAGATTGAAGGAAAGAACTGAGTCAGTAATTAAGCTGACACTAAAGGAAACCAAAGACTATAAAAGGTTGCACTTACTCAGTTACATTAGGCATTTGGAAATATATATGATAGGTGTACTTCTCGTAAAGTAGTTTATATATTGTAGAGAAAACTCAATAACTGAATTAGTTTCGTTTATTCGTATAATGCATATATCGATTGCCAAGCGATTTATTTTTCTTTTTTGTCTTCCGGAAAACTTAGTTTTGTTTAGATTGGAAAATTCGAATATTAGAATATTTATACTGTTCTGGTAAGTCCAGGGAAGTTTTTAATTATGTAAATCTTAAAGACCATTATAAAACCATTAGAAACAACTAGAGAGGATAATTATTTAACTTTTAGCAACACAGAATCGGGAGATCCTAAATTGAATCCATATAGGATCGTAGCTATTTGTTTAACCTCCAGAGTAGCATTATGAGAAGATCTTACATTGGATCCACGTAGAATATTACATAACTGTTTAACCTCCAGAACAATATTATAAGAAATATCTTACATTGTATACACGCAGGATAGTACATAACTGTTTAACCTCCAGAACAATATTATAAGAAAGATCTTACATTGTATACAAGCAGGATAGTACATAGCTACTTAAATTCTATAATAATATTATATGAATATTTTACACAGAAATTAATTTGTAGGGGATGCTAAGTCTTTCCCGTCATTAGTTTTGTTTTTAGTTTATACTAGGGTATCGCACATACGAAACTAAAATGTTGTGAATAATTGAGTTGTTATTTGAAACAGATTGTAACTTTAAGATGATAACTCCAACACAGAGGCACTTACAGAGTAATGATTTGTAGAATGAATGAATTTCATATTAAAATTTATGTCAGTGTTAGTTTGCCAGAAAACCTCAACACTACAAGAGAAAGTAATATACAGCTCAACAGTTTTGCTGTTTGTTTGTTTGTTATTAAGCACAGAGCTACACAATAAGCTATATGTGCTGTGCCCACCACGATTATTGAAACCTCGTTTTTAGCGTTAGAAGTTTTCAGACTCACCCGCTGAGCCACTAGGAGGCTCAGCTGAATAGCATGATAATTCAAAGTTCCAGTTGCTTTGGTAAACGTAATAAACTTCGTCTTCAAGATTATCAGTTTATACTGCGTGACATGGTAAAGAATATAAAGTAAAAGTGAAAGAGTTGATGTTACAGTGATATCTCACATGCTATACTAAGCATGCACATTATAATTTTAGTGTTGCTCTGTGGCTTAACATAATCCAACTTGTGCTACGATCAGGTATTGAGAATGTTTCACGTTTTACTCGAGCTTATGTTAACGATAACCTTGTTCGCGTGTGTATTAATATAAGAAAAAAATCGAATGTCAATCTACGTAAAGGAAGAGAGAATTCCTATGTACTACTTTTGTTGGGTTCACTCGATCAAGAACACGTGGTTCTTTCGCAATACCGTAAAACTATATATATCTTGCAAATACACATGTTTAGTTGAAGCAAGAAATCTTACATTTACATTCAGATCCTGAAATATTTCAAATCTTGCCAAGTTTACTTTTAGGGCATATGACTTAGAAATATTCCATTAAGTCTTCTTACAGAACAAATTACCTTCAGACATTTTAAACCTAAGAACCTAAAAAAAACTCAAAATACCTACTAGATTACATTCCTCGTAATATAATGAATTAAAAAATGTTACATGTACACACTGCAAGACATGGAAGAAACAATCCCAATAAAAAATAATGTAATTAATAGTAATAGTTTAATGGAAACTTAATATTTTGTGACGACTTGTGCAGACGATCTTCATTAGTAGTAACGCTCGAAGATTTGGTTCAACCTAGTCCCTGAATATTACTACTTTCGTCAGACATTACATAACGTGTTACGTACACTTGCTGAAGCTTGAAATATCCGAAGGTTATTTCTTTTTTAACGCGGCCAAATGAGATTAAATTTAGGGGAGGGCCTAGTGATTCAGGGCCTAGCGCCCTTGGACGCTCTCGATTTTTTCTAAAGTGAAAATGCAATAATATGTGATTTGACATTGGATTATACCGTAGTTTTACAGCACACACAGTAAAAGCGTAAAACTGGTACTTTATCGTCAAATTATTTTAATCTTGTTGGAGAGGAGGGATGTAAATCACACATATCCCACAAGTGGCGACCTCGGTATATATTGCCTGGCGAACGGCGACTAATCGAAAGATCGCAAAAAAGTTTCCATTTAGACGTGTGTTGTAACTTATTATTTAGTTGCATTTAGACGTGTGTTGTAACTTGTTATTTAGTTGCATTTAGACGTGTGTTGTAACTTGTTATTTAGTTGCATTTAGACGTGTGTTGTAACTTGTTATTTAGTTGCATTGTAGACAACACCTACCTCCGTAAACTTCAAGACTAACATATGATCATAAACAATATGCTTTACTTTGTAGTCATGAAAATATGTACGAAATATAATAGAAACACGTTCGTATATGTTTTACTTTGTAGTCATGAAAATATGTATGAAATATAATAGAAACACGTTCGTATATGTTTTACTTTGTAGTCATGAAAATATGTATGAAATATAATAGAAACACGTTCGTATATGTTTTACTTTGTAGTCATGAAAATATGTATGAAGTATAATAGAAACACGTTCGTATATGTTTTACTTTGTAGTCATGAAAATATGTATGAAATATAATAGAAACACGTTCGTATATGTTTTACTTTGTAGTCATAAAAATATGTATGAAATATAATAGAAACACGTTCGTATATGTTTTACTTTGTAGTCATGAAAATATGTACGAAATATAATAGAAACACGTTCGTATATGCTTTACTTTGTAGTCACGAAAATATGTACGAAATATAATAAAAACACGTTCGTATATGGACTAAATAAACTTGTATAAAAATTTCAGTGCTTTCTTTCAAGGTAAGAAGTATCTAAATAGGAGACTTTACCACTTTAGTACCTCTGAAACTCTGAACGAAATCCAAGTAGACCATACTTACTACCTTATACCACATTTGCACATTACTGTCCTAATATTCCAGAAATATTACAAATAGATCAGACTTGCTTACTACTTTATACCACATTTGCACATTACTGTCCTGAGGTTCCAGAAATATTACAGTTAGATCAGACTTGCTCACTACTTTATACCACATTTGCATATTACTGTCCTGAGATTCCAGGAATATTACAAATAGACCATACTTACCGCTTTATAATACATTGTTATCTTCTGAGACAACGAACAGAACCCATATAGCCGATACAAATGTAATCCATATAATCCATACCAACCACTTTATAACACAATGCTATCCCCTGAGACACCTAACGGAATCTATATAATCCATACCTACCTCTTTATAACACACTAATGTTCTTTGAGACACCTAACGGAATCTATATAATCCATACCAACCACTTTATAACAAAATGCTATCCCCTGAGACACCTAACGGAATCTATATAATCCATACTTACCTCTTTATAACACACTAATGTTCTCTGAGACTCTACCGCTCGTTTATTTTCGTTACCGATAATGAGCATTTGACTCAGAGTTAAGCAGGTCAGTTAACAAAATCTTGCTTGTCAGTCTGACGTATATAGAGAACACTAATAATGTTAATAAACGTGCGCTTGCCTTCCAGAATGGGCAGGTTATCCGTGTGAGCGAGCCTTGTTAGCTCTACTGCTTAACCTCAGAAACAGGTGGTCGTCACGGGACCACGGGTCACTGATAACTATCTCCTAGACTTTTGAGATTATTAACAACTTAAACATACTGTCATAATAAGATAACTATTATTCTAACGCAACGAATAACTGATCAGGGTTATGAAATTTAAATTTAATTAACACACGCTAATAAATTAAAATTTAAAGCAAAAAACTTCATAAGATAAAGACGTCTCCCTACCTCAAACATCTTATTTTCAACCCATTTAACGTGTAACAAAAATATTCCACATATTATCCGAACTTGCACCAGAAAACAAATGCTGTGGATGTCAATTACTTTCTCGATACATGTTTTACCTGGTTTTTCGAATTCCAATGAATTAGGAATTAGTATGGATAAAATATTATCGAATTGTTGATTTCGTGCCACCTCACCCTAAATGCTCTCCAAATGTATATCTACTTAACACGTAGGCTGTGATTAATACAAAGCGCTAATGATCAAAGGATATGCCAATAACAGATTTTACTTTATTTCGTATGTAATTAACTTATCAAAGTATTTTTATCCTATACGTATGATTACAATCGTTTTCTGATCTTGATTTTGTTTCCAAGTTATTATCCTAAGCCTTTTTTAAAATCTAAAGAACTATATTTATTTTCATTTTATACTAATAAAATAACTGGGAAAACTATTTACACCCTAATGTTCTCAAAACCTACAAGATATTAATAAATTGACATAAGTTGTTATTTGTTTTTTGGAAATCTCCCCTATACATTTTCGTTAGGCAACAGAAGGATGACTATAAATCAAACCGTACTTAAATACTTTATTATAACCCATACCTAGGATCGGGTTAGATCTCTTTGGACACGGCTGAAGATGTTTTATCCAATTGTAGCCCCACAGTTAGTCCACAAATGTTAGTAGATGATTACAGGGACGAATACAACATTAATTAAAGTTCAGTTCAAAGATTCTCAGTTAACTGAAATCCTTTATTCGTGACTATGCTGGTCAGGAAAGATGGCTAAATGTCATAATGTTTTGAATCAATTTTGAACAATACTAGAAGCGGGTTGTTGCATTATCACCTCGGAAGAACCTTTGTTTTTCAGGGTAGAAATGCAGAATTTTCAAATGTGCAATCGACAACAGCGCATCGGTACACTCTGAATTTTACTTGTCTGTTTGAAGGAACTTTCAACCCTCATATAAACAACCTCTAACGTCTCTTGCATCGGCAGAAAAGTACAGCCACTGTCATATGGTTTATATCTACTTCTTCCCTCGATTGTCAGAAGAGAAATTGATGAAATGTAACTCATAAGGCCAAACATACACCATACTCTTCTAGTTCTTATGCTCTAAGGAATCGTCTATGGATGGAAAACTACCTGACTTGTATTATATTACGACGTTTTGGTCTCTATACTGACGATCTCTTCAGGACTTTCCTACTAGACGGGCACCTGGTATCACGTCCTCATGAAAGTCGGGGAGATCATTGATCTTACCAACTATCTTGTAGACTAACCTCATTCTTAGAACTCAAACAATCCCCTTATACATAGTATGATCAATCAATGTTGCACATGTCAACCAATGGAGAGTTCCACAAAAAGTATTGTATGTGTGTGTTTCAATATTCCTAAGTTTTATGAAGAGTCTAAAATTCTTACTAATTCATACAAACATACATTCGTACAAACCACTACGCAGAACCTAACGGTGAACATGTACACTAATGCCTGTTAAGGATGAATAAGTTACATTCAAAACATGACTAACAATATTTTAGTTTTTGCTTGATAAAGCCAAAACAAACGTTATCGGGCTGAAAGTCTAACTCAATGCTTTGTTTGTTCAAAACAAAAACACACATGCTTGCTGGAAAAATTACAAATATGTTATGATTATGAATAGTGTTTTCCAGTTTAAAAATACCACTCTACAGTGACGAATTATACGTATACGAATACATTCTCCAAAAGTTACTCGTTAAATATAAAAATAGTGTAACGAGGATGAATTCAACATTTTCTTGTTTTCAAACTTAAACTAGACAACTGAGTTACTTATTTTA
The DNA here is from genome assembly GCF_000517525.1 of Limulus polyphemus. Lineage (NCBI taxonomy): Eukaryota > Metazoa > Arthropoda > Merostomata > Xiphosura > Limulidae > Limulus > Limulus polyphemus. Next base: position 1,251,455 of record NW_013665669.1, on the reverse strand, counting down.
CGATTTTATTAATAAATACATAATAATCAACGCGATGTGCTTATCACGGTACATTGTAAAGGACTCTTCTTAAAACAAACAACGCAGCTTTAATATACGATTTGTTTATAATCTACTGAATGTTTGTATTTATAAACACTAAATTGGCTTAATATAATTGAAAATGAATATCATACATCCTATTATTTATATCTGTTACTATAACAATTATATCTTTTAGGATAGTTTGAAGTAATACTATTTGTTATATATGTAAATTATATCGTGAAAAGTGGGTGATATCGTGCGTACCTTATTACTGTGGTGCGTGAAAAGAAGGTAATAGGGTATGTATCTTATTAATACGGTGATTATTTGAGACATAGAGGCACGTCATACAAAAAACACACGTGTTTATGTGTGAACTGAATTTTGTTAACTCCTTGAAATTATCTTCAATAATCAACGCTGAAAAGTTTTTAACAATCCTGTTTGGTTGCTAAGCGATCTTCATGAAACATCTGAAATTTATCTAGTACCACTTGAAGCTGATCAACTACCTCAATCGGTGAATTGCACAATATGAAATTACACCGCGACGACAGTATTTACAACACTCGACATCGTTGTAGTTATCTTTGAGTTTGTGAAACGTGATTGAGATCCAAACGTATTCGTCGTCAGTCGTCATTTTAATGCAAAGGCTTTGGTAAGTTAAACCTATCTTTTGTTGAACCTTCACAATATATTGTTAACTTGTCAGTTTTGGTACTTGCGTGAAAAAGCAACTTCTGTTAAGGAAATAAGCAGTGTATATTCAGCAGAAAATACATTTTTGTGTGATTACATTAAACCGAATAAAATGACATTTAAGGTTTCGATTTTTCAGCACATTATTTTGACAATAGCTATATATTGCATCAGACTAAAGTCCTGCACGCGGTATTCTGATAGGTAGTTTTGTAAACATAAATAGAATGAAACGTAAATATATACGTATGTTATTAACAGAGGATAAATATACATACTAATAATGCAAAATTAAATTATACAGAGGTACATATAAAAGTATAAAACATTTCAACAACACAGTAGACACATAAAGACACAAGTTCACGCTTTAATGAGGTTGTGAATTTCAACAACTGAGGCATTCATTTTTTTAAATTTTAATATTAAACCAACAATAGCTTTTACATCGCTTACTAAGGTCAACTATACTTTAAATATTTGGGGAGCAGGCTAATAAACCAGGCAAAAGAAAAGTTAAAAATTTAATTACTTTACGAATTTAAAGAAGACTAAAGACTAACATTTTTATTCCAGCAATACAATTGTTACACGTTAGTAAAATGTTTGAATTGACTAGCTTACTTCAGGAGTCTTACAAAACACATACACTCACACTCAAAAGCCTTATAGAAATACTTCGTTTTATAGGCAGTAATAACATGGCATACAGGAATGTGTAGCAGAACTAGTTTGATTCTTCTGTGAAATTTCTGTATATAGGCAGACACTAGCTCAGTTTAGTTGCATAACATAAAGTCAAATTACTTGCTTTTCAGAACATCATACAATAATTGTGTCAAGTTCCGAGTACAAGTACACGTTTTTCGAAAAACAATTAGTTTTCCATTGTAACATTTTAAGCTTCCTTGTCTGATTTGTTGGATACTCTAATACGAAGCTTTTCTTGAATCGTGGTATGTCAGAGTACGTAACAAGAGTAACGAAACAACAGTCAGTGAGTTTTTTGTTTTTTTTTCTGAGGGTTAAGGTCAAAGTTCTACAGAATAGTATTGTATGGGTGTTTCAATATTCTTATAAGTTTTGAGTTGACCCTAAAATAAAAATAATTCATAAAATACACATTATTACAGCCCACTATGCAGAAGTTAACTCTGGGTACAAATATATCCTAAGTAAAGTAGTGACTATTAAGGATGTGCATTCAAACCACGAGGAATAATATGTTTTTGTTTTTTTAGTTCTTGCAAGATAAAGTCAAAATAACGTTACTGGACTGAAAACATAAATTAGTGCTTTGTATAAGATATACACAATTTAAAAATGTATATTATATACATATATATTAACATAAGTATGAAAAACAATACGTTTTCATAAATTGTAAAGTAAGCAAGTATATAAATAATCAAGAGAACAAATACTACGAAGGGAAGTATTTAAAAAGGCAAACTAGTAATACATTTGATGAGAAATGAAATAGTTTTTTTACACATTCAAGCGCTTGGTTTATTTA
>NW_013665669.1:1242890-1248280 GCF_000517525.1 Limulus polyphemus | reverse complement strand
AAGAGAACAAACCTCGAAGGGAAGTATTCAAAAAGGCAAACTGTAATACATTTGATGAGAAATGAAATGTTTTTTTACACATTCAAGCGCTTGGTTTATTACTAAATATACGGTATATAAATTACAGGACAGAAAGCTTACATGATATTCTTACAGAAATAATGCAGACTGTGGCTACAATATTGAAAGAGAGGTTAAAACAATGTTCATTGTGATGACAAAGTCCAAATAGGGTGTTTTTAGTTGACTTTCATTCACCACATTGAACCAATATTTATGAAGGATTTGAAAAATGTATAGCCTTAAACTACTAATTTGTTCTTTTAAATTAATCAATAAGCAAGCTCTTCAAGATACTAGAAATAAATATGAGGCCCAAAGAGAACTAAAAACACCATACACATAATATACAGTTCACCATTGCAACAAGTCTCGTCTTGTTTTTTTCGATTTGTCCTTGTCCAGGATTATTGATAGTGGAGTTCCCCAAGAGGTATATGTAGCTGTACTGATAGATTTGGCTTCACATTTAATTTTATTATCTTAAAGCAAATTTTATTAATCACGCACTAACAATTCCCCCCCCCCCTATCTGTCAACCAATGGACGAATAATATTACTACACATTACTGTTAGTGTTATAAGGCTATACTACATTTTGTATTTCTATTTGTAAAGAAATTAAATACATTCTGTTCAATAAAAAATATAGCATTTAATAAAGTAAAAAAAGAAGTGATATTTGATCAGATGCTTCTGTTTGTCCAAACAGAATGCGATAATTGTTGCATATTGATTTAGCTTATTGTGTAATAGAAAAGAAAATGTATTTAAAACGTCATATTTATGATTTCTATTGCAGAAAACCTTATAGTATTTATACATTTCAAAAACAGGATATAGTGTTTGAGATATAGCATAAAACCGGTGTAACATACTAATTCTATGTAGTTAGGATTACCTACTTGTTTAAACTATTATGTTTTTGTTTTACTGAAGCGCAGAGTACACTGGTCAAACACCATACCTATACGAAAAACATAAATTTCAAACTGTTTCAAAATATTTTTTTCGTGTATAAAATGATCCTTATATCATTTATATACCCGGAGATGGGTCACATTTCAAGCTTTGTTTTAATTACTCATACATTGTATATCAGGTGTAATATGAGAAACGAAAGGTGTTGTGGTTAAGTAACAAAGACGTAGTGCTGAAATAACAATAACTAATAAGTAACTAGATAACTGTCAAATAATGTTACATTAAACATAATATATTTGCCAACATTTATTATTTTCTGTTTTCAAAGTACGTAGAAGAAACTGTGGAGAAAATGTTAGAGATTTCGTGGATAAAACGACCTTTTAAAATAATTTGTTTAAAGTTTAGTATAAAATATTCTGAGAGTTTTGGAAATCATACTCTTAACAATATTTCAAAAACTATAACTTAACCGTATGTGGTCACAAAGAGTGATCTGTGATATTGAGTTTTTATACATGGATATCTTTTTAAAAAATATATCTATATATCGAAAATTCAGGGGAGATAACGTCGATGAGCGCCGAACGAAGAAACCTGTCATGGTAACATCCCTTTAACGCTTTCTCGACGTAGTGCCGAGTAGAGTATGCACGAAGTGCGTACAGTTAAGACGTATTCGCATTTTTTACTGTTGTTTAGATATAGACAAAAATTGGATAAGAATCTGTTGAACTTTGTAAAAAATTATACATTTCGTCAATTTTAAAGTTAATTTTTTATTGAATTTTCTTACTAAGATCTTTTTCAAAGGTTTTGAAAAAATTCTATATAAATGCATATCAATATGCCTAATACTAGTCACTAAACCAAACGCGTGTTTTCCATCGTCTAATATATTATACAACGTGATCTGCAATAATTATAAAAAAAACTACTCACATAATAATGTCATTCTCAGACGACTAAACAAGTAGCGATTTTTTCTCTGTTGATCAATCTAGAAACGATTTGTGTCAGTAAAAGAAAATCAAACGTTTTCAAAACTTATTTCGACTTTTATAATTTAAACAACCATACTGACTTACTCAAATTTTTGGTGTCTACTCCAATTCGGATAGGTTCCAATCCTAGTTTTAGATTCTTACACTTAATCTAAATCGTTGAAATGAATGGACTGAGGAACTCCAGGAATCGTTTAACAAGCACCCCCGGGGTTATAAACCGAAACACGCACGGCTCGGTTATATTCAGGTGAGCCCCTGTACTTACAACTAATATATTTGACGATGTGGCATCATCTAGTATCAAGTACCTGGCGCACCTTTTCTTTGAGAATCGGCCAGTGCAGCCCTCTGGTGGGCATTAGGAATATAGAAGTGGCGTCTACGTGGCCCTCCTACTTCGTCTTGGGTTGCCAGAATGGCAGACGTAAATACCCACATGGCTGCCGTCTTGATATCCCGTCACATTTTGAAAAATTGTTTTAATTATATTAATTGTGCTCCTGGACCAAACCGGTATGACTTTAACACAATTTCTAATCCGCGCCCATTTCCATACCACCATATATACAAAGCATTAACTACCGTAATCAGAGAATACTAGATGAAATGACATTTAATTTACAGCAGAAAATTCAGTCTACGATATTCGTTAACATAGTTGTGGTTTGTCTTCATAAACTAAGTTAGACCTCTTGTGACTTTGATGCCATTGACAAACCGGATAACTCTCGATTATCACTAATAATCCAGATAACACTACCAACAAACGAGAAAACAGTCGACGACCGCTATTAAACCAGGTAACAGTCGATAATGAATGACGAACTAAATGACATCAGTTAGAAACCAACAAAACTATAGATTACATTCGATCACTACTAACAAAATATGTACACGATTATCATTCAAAAACAAGCTAATAATAGTTGATAATCATAGATCAACAAAATGACGCTCTATCACCATTAACAAACTAGAGAAGAGTGATTAATCACTGACCACCTAAATGAAACAAGGTCAGACCAATTAACCAAATAATACTCTATCACCATTAACAAATTAAATAATCAATTACAAACTAAATTTCATTCGACTACTGTCAAAAATAAAACAAGATAATCACTGATAAACTAAATAACACTCGATCACTAATAACAAACAAAATAAAACCGATAATCATTGAACAACTAAATAGCACGACAAGACCACCACTAACAAACCAGGGCTTGGCATGGCCTATCTGGTGGTTAGGGTGCTCGATTCGCAATATACGGGTCGCGGGTTTGAATCCACATCACTGAACATGCTCGCCCTTTCAGCCGTGGGGCGTTATAATGTTTCGGTCAATCTATTCATTGGTTAAAGAGTAGCCCAAGTGGTGAGGGTGGGTGGTGTTGACTAGCTGTTTTCCTTCTAGTCTATCACTGCTAAATTAGATATGGCTGGCGCAAAGAGCCTTTGAGTAGCTTTGAGCGAAATTCAGAGTGAACTAAACCAAATTAACAAAGCATATAACAGTCGATGATCAGTGACACAAAATCTGGTTTGCATCCTGTTAACGCAAAAACGCTTTCATCAATTGTAGATGTGGGTGCGCTATCAGAGTGTTGTTGTTTCAATGCAAAGATACACAATGGTCAATATGCCCTCTGTCTACCTCGAGGTATCGAATCCCGTAACTTCAGCGTTAAAAGTCCGTAAACTCACCGCTTACTCAAAAGGACGCTATAAGAGTAACGGTCGAATCCCACTACTTGGTAAGACAAGAGTAAGTAATCCAAAAGTTTCTAATTGCTGTTGGCTAGTTGACTTCCCTCTATTCTATCAGTTCAAAGTTAGGGGACACCCATGCAAAGATAGCTTTCGTGTTGCTTCATGCAAAAAAAAACAACGAAAAACAGACTAAAAACAAGAATAAGAAACAATTAAATATTTGTGTAATAAGATTTTAATGATCTACATTTTCCAAAGGTAAAAGCTGCTTTTTATTTATGTAACTATTTAAAAAAAAAGAGCAAAAACTTTCGCTTATGATACTCCTTCAGGTGCTAACTCCATAGATGCTACAAATGAACTGATGGAATATAAGCTAAGTAATTTAGTTAGTTTCGTTTTTTGTTGGATTTCGCGCAAAGCTATTCGAGAGCTATGTGAGCTAGCCATCCTCGATTTGAAGTTGTAGATAAGACGAAAGGCAGCTAGTCAACACTACCCACCGCCAACTGTTGGGCTACTTTTGTCAGACCGAAAAGTAGGATTTGACTGTCACTCTTTTTACAAATTCATAATCCCATAGTTTGTTTTTGCGGTAGCGGAACGCGAACCACGGAACTTTAGCTCCACACTAAACACTGTACCGGGCTCAGCCCTAGGTATTTTAACAGTTTAGCTCCACAGTGCGCCACGCTAATCACTGTACCGGGCTCGGCGTTAGGTATTTTAACAGTTTAGCTCCACAGTGCGCAACACTAAACACTGTACCGGGCTCGACCCTAGGTATTTTAACAGTTTAGCTCCACAGTGCGCCACACTAAACACTGTACCGGGCTCGACTCTAGGTATTTTAACAGTTTAGCTCCACAGTGCGCCACACTAAACACTGTACTGGGCTCGACCCTAGGTATTTTAACAGTTTAGCTCCACAGTGCGCCACACTAAACACTGTACCGGGCTCGACCCTAGGTATTTTAACAATATATTTGTAGTTTCCGTAGTGCTACCACCTGAAAACGGCTCATGACCGAAAATTTGTGCTTTGTTTTTAAAAGTAAATAAATAACCGGAAAACATATTATTTAAGTGTGTAGCTCATTAAATTTCTGTTACATGGCAGACTGTACTCTAAGAAAGGCATAACATAACTTATATCAAATAATCCATCAAAGATTATCATTACCTATGAAATACCACAATACTGTAAACAGCTTGCTTTATACTGTAACATAAGTAAACAGCCGTTAACTTATAGCAGTTGTTCACGCTGACTTTCGATAGTTGTATAGTCTTCCATAGGGTGTAGTGTTAACAGCTACGTACATATGTAGTAAATGTTTTAGATTTAGATATTTCTATCACATTCTATTACATGCTACTGATTTTGAATTCATCATTGTTAATTGTTAAAAGTTTTATCATTCAACTATTTCAGGTTGACAATTAATTTTATAGTAATTTTAGCACCTTCGTTTTACCTACAATAAACGTTATTTCAATATTAAAAGATGACCCCCCACTGTATGATTATTATCGTGATTAGCTTTACAGTATATTTTTGTTTGTATTTAAGCACAACACTATACAATGGGCTATCTGTGCTGTACCCACAACGAGTATCGAAACCCGGTTTTTGCGTTACAAGCCTTTGGACTTACCGTTGAGTCACTGGCGGGCTTTTCAAAG